>NW_007254298.1:0-791 GCF_000164805.1 Carlito syrichta | reverse complement strand
TTAGGCAAATTATTATGTGTCTGGGAGTTGGTCTTCTCATTTTTTGTCTTGCAGGGGTTCTCTGAATCTCTTGTGCTTGAATTTTAGCATCACTGATGAGATGGGGGAGGTTTTCTTGAATGATCTTATGAATGTTTGTTCCAGTGTTGCCTCTTACTCTCTCTCTGCCTCAGGAAGGCCAATTACTCTTAGATTGGATCTCTTGAAGTAATCATTCATCTCTTGAAGGTTTTGTTTTGTCTTTTTAAGCTTCTTTTCTTTGTTTTTGACAGTTGGGTTGGTTCTGTATTTTGGTCTTCAAGCTCTGAGATTCTTTCTTCTTTCTGCTTGACTAATTCTGCTTTCCATGCTTATTAGTTTGTAATTTATTTCCATCACAGCATTCTTTATTGCTGTTATTTCTGACATCAGCTCCTTCCTATTTTTCTCTTGTCTCTCCTCAATTTTTTTATATTCTCTCTATTAATGTCTTGATGTCTGGGTTTGTTGCATGTGACCAGTCATTCTGGGGGCTCTTCATTTTTTGTGTTCTGATGTCTGTTTTTTCAGTGTCTGACCTCCCAGGGGTCTGTGTGAGCCCTATAATCTTCTTTTGGTTTTTCTTCATTTGTGAAGATGTTTCCTCCCTACTTCTCCCTTCCCTCCACTTCCCCATCTTCTTTAATTGTGTTATTCATGGGTGGAGGGGTTGCTTTTACTTCTGTTTGTTCAATCTCCTATTCTTCCTAATGTATTTCCTCTTGCTTTGTTCAGTTCTGGAGTTGGACTGTAGTGAGGGCAGTCTTTTTTGC
>NW_007254297.1:2120-2845 GCF_000164805.1 Carlito syrichta | reverse complement strand
CGACAAAATCTAGCCCTGTCACCCAAGCTGGACTCTGACCTGTTTTCAGGCAACCTCCTGCCTTAGCTTCCCAGGGCACAGGGTTGACGCACGTGAGCCATGGTGCCCAGCCTGGACTTGCATATTCTCTCATCAGGGGAGATGAAAAGGATGTCCCAGAATGAAAGCCGTTGCATCCCGTGTAGCTAAGACCATGGGCGCCACCACACATGACTTCAGTGTTTGTGTTCCGAGGGGGGCCAAGGTCTCAATACGTAACCCAGGCTAGTCTCGAACTCCCAGGCTCCAGTGGTCCCCAGGCATGGCCTCCCAAAGTCACAGGCCAATTGTCTGCTGATCTACCATCTTTCAGGAACTCTAGGTACAAGACTGGGGCATCCTTCCCAAATGATCTCCTCACTCCATCGCTGAGGCTAGAGGGTGGTGGCTTGATCTTGGCCACCGCAGCCTTGGTATGCCAGGCTCTGGCAAGACCCCCCTTGGCCTTCTGAGGAGCCGTAATGACAGGAGGGAGCCAACACGCCAACATCATTTGAGATGGGGTGTTGAGAAGAGGTCTCACTGAGTTTTCTGCATGGGTTTTTGCCAGTGGGCTCAGGTCGGCTTCTGGTCTCGACATCTCGAAGCACAGGGATGAAGAGGCTGAGCCCCCTAGCCTGGCCTCGATCCTTTGTTGAAAATGAGCCCGAAGGCTTAGTGTGGCGGCCCACACCTGGAATATCAGT
>NW_007254297.1:0-819 GCF_000164805.1 Carlito syrichta | reverse complement strand
CTGGAGGCCATCCATTTGGATGACATCCATGTCTTCCTGCCTAGTCTTGAACTCTGGGCCAGAGGCAATCCTCATGCAAGCCTGCTCTCAACCAAGATTTTCTAGATTTTGCTTGGGGTTGAGGTGGGGGCTTACTATGGTGTCCAGCCTGTTCTCGAGCTCCCAGGCTCCAGTCATCATCACATCTCGGCCTCCCTGAGTGCCGATGAGACAGGCGTGAGTCATCTGGTCATACCTATCCCCCAAAGGTTTGAGAGTCACGCCCTCCATTTCCTCGAGGCAGTCCCTGGGAGGAGCAAGTGGGTTCACACGGGCATGAAGTGGGTAGAGGGTTGGGCACCTCGGTGGAGATACATCCCTGTGCCAGGCGCTCCCTGTGGTGGAGGGCTTGGCAGGTGGCTCTGGCCCCACTCTCTGGGGTCCCAGGACATCAGAAGGGAACAGACCTCGTGGTGGTGCCCCGAGAGCTGTTTAGAGGTGAATTCTCACCAAGGTGCCCGGGTGGTTCTCAGTCCATGAGCTCAGGCCGCCGGGTAGTCTTGGCCTCACAAATCCCTGGGATGAGGAGGCTGAGTCCCCAAGCCCGGTTGCATTCCTTCAAAAATGAACCAGAAGGCCTAGTGTGGCAGCCTGTGGCTGGAATTCTAGCACTCTGGGAGGCGAAAGCAGGAGGATGGTTGGAGTCCAGCAGCCCAAGTCCAGCCCAGGCCATGCAGGGAGACCCTGCCTCCGCACCCATCCAAAAAGGGTTCTGGTGGCGAGGTGCCCATTGTCCTGGACACTCAAAGGCTGAGGAGGGTGAGTCCCCAGAGCCTGTGA
>NW_007254296.1:6254-9639 GCF_000164805.1 Carlito syrichta | reverse complement strand
TTTACCAAGTTGCCCAGGCAGGTCTCGAACCCGAGGGCTCAGGCAATCCACTCACCTCAGCCTCCCAAAGTGTGGGATTACAGGCTGAGTCACCATGCCTGGTTGGTTTCTTAATCTGGATTCAGTGACTAGAATTCAGGAGCTCTGAGAGATTTGGTGGACAGGGGGATCAAATGACTTGGGTTTTTTTTGTTTTTTGTGTTTTGTTTTTTTAACTTTCATTGGTTGCTAACCAGAATTGAACATTCTCTTCAATTACGATTATGGGCACAAAACCCAGCACCTGTGTCTTTGCCACCCATGCAAACTGCATACAACTTTATGTTATTTTAAGCTTTGCAGACATTTGGAAACAGCTCAACTCTTTTTGCCATTGCTGAGAAAAATTTGAGGTGTGTACTATGGTCTCTCTGATACTAAAGCCCAGCTTCCCTGTGTTACCCTAATTATTAACATACTTGTATGGACTTTCCTACTTTCCTCTGTCACTTTCCCACTCTTCCAAAAACCCCTCTGAAAATTGTTGTCTTAGAGCATTTTTTAAAAATAACATGAACCAAGTCAGATATTCTTACCACACAATGCTTTATATTACAAAATGCTAATATTTGAGACTTTAATCACAGTTTATGCTGTATAAGTCTCTTTCATTGAGATTCTCATTATCATATACTTTCTCATCTGATATCTTGCATAGCAGGTGAGACTTAGTTTGAAATAGAATGAAATGAAATGAAAATGAAAATCAACAAATAAAACACTAAAAAATATCTGCAATCATATGTGTATGCCTTCATAGTCCTTAGTAAATAAGATACTTGTTTTTTTGTTGACTTCATGATGCATGAAGTTGGCCTTAAGTGACTCAAATGTTTCTAAGCCCCTGGCTGTAATCAGACATACAGCAAATGCTCATCCAATACAAAGAAAGTGAATATATGACAGTGCAAAGTAGTATTTTAAATAAAATTTTATTATATCATGATTTAAAACTCTGTATGGAAACACGCAAACAAAACAGATTTTGAATTGGTAAATATAGCCCCAAACTTCTTAGCAGATGGGATATTAAAAAAACTCAGTGATACTTGCAACCTCAAGAATGCAGATTTATAGTCCCTGGGTGAAACTTTGTCCCCAGTGTCAGCTCCTGACCTGTGGATTGACTTTCAGGCACAATGGAGAGTCACGCAGTCTGCGACTGGGCCTCCATGGCCCTTGCAGGCATCCTTCAAACAAGCCTGTCTCTGAGCTCAGAAACATTAGAAAGATGACTGGAAAGACTATCCACAGAAAATGGCAACTGGGAAAAGACTTGAATGAAAAGAGGAATTAGCCATTAAAGGTAAAGGGAACGTGGATTTCAGCCTGAAGAAGGAAGAACTAGGAACAAGGATAGAGATGAAGCATTAATAAGACAGGAAAAAATCATATCTAGGCGCCAAGTGAAAAAGGGGTTGAAGAATGAAGGGATCATCAACTTTACTGAATGCTGCTGAGTGGTCAAGAAAAATATTTTTACTTTTTTTTTCAAAATCAACATATTTTATTATGGTTTTGTAGGGTACAGTTAAGGGTTAGGTGTACAATTACGTTTCATTCAGGCACCCTGTTGATAAGAGGTGCTTCCCCATCCCCAGACAGATGTTTGCTACTGTTAATCCCATCTCTTCCCCCCACCATAGTTTCCCAGTACCGTCAGTCATTTTCTTATAGCATTACATTGCATGTTCAAGGTCCATTATATGAGTGAGAACATGTGATACTCGGATCTTTGTTTCTGTGAGAGATCACTCAGGATTATAGACTCTAGTTCCATCCAGGTTGCTGCGAAATTAATGATTTTGTTCTTTTTTATGGTTGTGTAGTATTCCATCGTGTATATGTACCACATTTTTTATTTCAGTCCTCTTTTGATGGGTGGCATGGTTGTTTCCAGGTTCTTGCTATTGTGAACAATGCTGTGATAAACATACGTGTGCAGGTATCTTTTTTATAGAGTGATTTGTGTTCTTCAGGGTATATTCCTAGTAGGGGGATTGCAGGGTCATATGGAAGGTCAATTTTTACAGCTTTTAGGAATTGCCACACTGCTTTCCACAGAGGTTGCACTAGTTTACACTCCCACCAACAGTGTAGAAGTGTTCCCTTTTCGCCACACCCTCTCCAGCAGCTGTTATTTTTTGTTGTTGATAATTGCCATTCTGACTGGAGTTAGGTGGTATCTCAGTTGATTTGCATCTCCCTGATGATTAGTGAGGTTGAACATTTCTTCATGTGTTTGTTGACTGCTCGGATGTCCTCTTTTGTGAAGTGTCTGTTCATATCATTTGCCCATTTATAAATAGGTTGTTGGTTTTTTTCTTTCAGCGTGTTTCAGTTCCTTGTAGATCCAGGATGTTTAGCCTTTGTCAGATCTAGTGTTGGCAAATACTTTTTCCAAGTCTGTAAGCTGTCTCTCTGCTCTCTTGATGGTTTCTTTGGCCTTGCAGAGGCTTGTCAGTTTAATAAGGTCCCACTTGTCTATCTTCTCTCTTATGACCTGTGGGTTTCGGGTTTTGTTCAGGAATTGGATGCCAGTTCCGATTTCCATGAGGGTATGCCCTTCATTTTCTAAGGTTCTTATGGTTTGAGGTTTTACATTTAGGTCTCTGATCCATTTGGAGTTAACCTTTGTGCATGGGGATAGATAGGGGTCCTGATTCAATCTTCTGCATATGGTCAGCCAGTTTTCCCAGCACCATTTACTGAATAGGTTCTCCTCTCCCCAGTGGTAGGTGGTGGAGGCCTTGTCGAAGATGAGTTGGTTGAGAAATTGAGGCTTTGCTTCTGGAATCTCAATTATATTCCATTGATCTATATGCCTGTTCCTATACCAATACCAAGCTGTTTTGATGATTGTAGCTTTATAGTAAAGTTTGAAGTCTGGTAATGTGATACCACCTGCTTTGTTTTTTTTTGCGGAGGATTGTTCTGGGTATTCTTAGTCGTTTGTGTTTCCATATGAATTCCTGTGTTGTTTTTTCTAAGTCTGAGAAGAATGTTGCTGGTAATTTGATGGGTATTGCATTGAATTTGTAGATTTCCTTAGGTAAGATAGACATCTTCACAATGTTGATTCTTCCAATCCATGAGCATGGGATATTTTTCCACTTGTTTGTGTCATCTTTGATTTCTTTAAGCAGTGTTTTGTAATTTTCATTGTAAGGGTCTTTCATGTTTCTGGTTAGGAAGATGCCAAAGTATTTCATTTGTGTGTGTGTGTGTGTGTGGCTATTGTGAATGGAATTGTTTTTTATTTGGGTTTCTGTTTGTTTATTATTGGTGTAGAGAAATGTGTTTGTCTTTTGTACTTTTGTTTTGTATCCTGAGACTCTGCCAAACG
>NW_007254296.1:0-6234 GCF_000164805.1 Carlito syrichta | reverse complement strand
TTCATTTTCTAAGGTTCTTATGGTTTGAGGTTTTACATTTAGGTCTCTGATCCATTTAGAGTTAATTTTTGTGTATGGGGATAGGGGTCCTGTCTGAATCTTCTGAATGTAGTCAGCCAGTTTTCCCAGCACAATTTACTGAATAGGTTCTCCTCTCCCCAGTGGTAGGTGGTGGAGGCCTTTGTCGAAGATGAGTTGGTTGAGAAATTGAGGTTTTTCTTTCTGGAATCTCAATTCTATTCCATTGATCTATATGCCTGTTCCTATACCAATACCAAGCTGTTTTGATAATTGTAGCTTTATAGTAAAGTTTGTCTAAAGTAAAGTCTACAATAGTAAAATTTGAAGTCTGGTAATGTGATACCACCTGTTTTGTTTTTTTTGCTGAGGATTGCTCTGGCTATTCTTGATCGTTTGTGTTTCCATATGAATTCCTGTGTTTTTTCTAGGTCTGAGAAGAACATTGCTGGTAATTTGATGGGTATTGCATTGAATTTGTAGATTGCCTTAGGTAAAATACACATCTTCACAATGTTGATTCTTCCAATCCATGAGCATGGGATATTTTTCCACTTGTTTGTGTCAACTTTGATTTCTTTAAGCAGTGTTTTGTAATTTTCATTGTAAGGGTCTTTTACGTCTCTGGTTAGGAAGATGCCAAAGTATTTCATTTTTTTTTAAATTTTTGTGGCTATTGTGAATGGAATTGTGTTTTTTATTTGGGTTTCTGTTTGTTTTTTATTGGTGTAGAGAAATGTGATTGTCTTTTGTACATTTGTTTTGTATCCTGAGACTTTGCCAAAGGCCTTTATCAGTGTAAGGAGGTTTTTGACAGATTCTATTGGGGTTTCAAGGTACCCAATCATATCATCAGCAAAGAGAGATAACTTTAATTCCTCTTTTCCTATTTGGATACCCCTGATTGCCTCCTCTTCTCTGATTGCTCAAGCCAGGACTTCCAATACTATGTTGAACAGGAGGGGTGAGAGTGGGCATCCTTGTCTTGTTCCAGTTTTCAGAGGAAATGGTTCCAATTTTTGTCCATGCTGGCCGTGGGTTTCTCGTAGATGGCTTTTACTATTTTGAGGTATGTTCCCCGTATGCCTTGATATTCAAGGGTTTTTATCAAGAAGGGGTGCTGGATTTTATCAAAAGCTTTTTCTGCATCTAATGATATAATCATGTGGTTTTTGTTTTGACATCTGTTGATGTATTTAATTACATTTATGGTTTTACGAATGTTGAACTAGCCTTGCATCCCAGGAATGAAGCCTACTTGGTCATGATGGATGATTTTTGAGATGTATTGTTGAATCCGGTTTGTTAGGATCTTGTTGAGAATTTTAGTATCTATGTTCATCAAAGATATTGGTCTGTAGTTCTCTTTCTTTGTTGGATCTTTACCTGGCTTGGGTATCAATGTGATGTTGGCTTCGTAAAATGATTTGGGGAAAGTTCCATCTTTTTCAATCGCCTGGAATACCTTCAGTAGGATTGGTATCAGCTCCTTCTTAAATGTCTTGTAGAATTCTGCTGGAAAGTCATCTGGACCAGGGCTTTTTTTGTAGGAAGTTTTCTTATTACATAGTCAATTTCCTTGATTGTTATTGGTCTATTTAGGGTCTCAATTTCTTCTTCTTCCAATCTATGTAGGTTGTGTGATGTCAGAAAGTCCTTCATTTCTTTCAGGTTTTCAAGTTTGTTTCCATACAAAGTGTACGTAGTAGTCTCTAATGATCTTTGTATTTCTCAGGGTCAGATGTGACTTCATCTTTTGTGTTTCTGATTGTGCTTATTTGGTTTTTTTCTCGGTCAGTCTAGCTAGGGGACCATCAATCTTGTTTATCCTTTCGAAGAACCAGCTTTTTGTTTCATTGATTTTTTTGTATTATCTTTTTGTCTTCTATGTCCTGGATTTGGGCTTTTATTTTGGTGATCTGGATTCTTCTGCTGAAATTAGGGTTTTTGTGGTCTTACTTTTCCAGCTACTTTAGGTGGCTTGTTAGGTTGTTAATTTGTGTTCCTTCCATTTTCTTCATGTATGTTTGTAGGGATATAAATTCCCCTCTTACTACAGTTTTCAAGGTGTCCCAGAGATTTTGGTAAGATGTTTCTTCATTTTCATTAATTTCCAGGTATCTTTCGATCTCTGTTTTGATTTCATCATTACCCAGGAGTTGTTTAGCATCATGCTGTTTAGTGTTCATATCTCTGTGGGTTTTGGGGGGACTTTGTTGGTGTTAATGTTTATTTTTATTCCACTGTGGTCCGAGAAGGTGCATGGTAGAATTTCGGTCCTTTTAAATTTGCTTATGCTTGATTTATGGCCAATTATGTGGTCAATCTTAGAATACATTCCATGTGATGATAAGTAGAATGTATATTCTGTGGTCTTTGGATGGAGTGTTCTGTAGGTATCAATTAAGTACATTTGTTCCAAAGTCACATTGAGGTTTCTGGATCTCCCTGCTGACTTTTTGTCCTGATGATCTGTCTAGGATTGTGAGTGGGGTATTAAAGTCCTCAGTTATGATGGTATTAGCGTCAATATCTTTCTTTAGTTTTCCTAGAAGTTGCTTTATGAAAGTTGGTGCACTTATGTTGGGTGCATATATGTTTAGGATAGATATTCTTGTTTATGGATTGAGCCTTTTATCATTATGTAGTGGCCTTCTGTATCTTTTTTGATTTTTAATAGCTTGAAGGGTATTTTGTTTGAAATTAAGATCGCTACTCCTCCTTTCTTTTGTATTTCGTTTGCCTGAAAGTTTGTTTCCCATCCTCTTACTTTGAGTCTGTGGGTGTCCTTTCTAGTGAGGTGAGTCTCTTGAAGGCAATAGATTGTTGCCTGATGATATTTTATCCATTTTGCCATTCTGTGTCTTTTCATTGGTGCATTTAGTCCATTCACATTTAGGCTAATAAATGAAATTCAAGAGTTGATCCCTGTCATGAGGTTCTTACAGAGTTGATCCTGTTTGTTTGTTGTCTTTCTTTGGGTTTTGGAGTTGGCTCATGTGTGTTTTTAATCTTTTGCCTGTACTCTTGTGAAGAATGTTGTTGTTCTTTTTTCTTTTTCTTCTGTGTTCAGTACTTTCTTAAGTGTTTCTTGTAGAGGTGGTCTGGTGGCAGCATAGGTTCTTAGGGATTGGATATCTGGAAAAGATTTCAATTCTTCCTCACTAATGAAGCTTAGTTTGCCTGAGTAGGTTATTCTTGGTTGAAATTGTTTATCTTTTAGAACTTTGAAGATAGGGCTCCAGGCTCTCCTAACCTGAAGGGTTTCTGTGGATAAATCTGCTGCTATTCCTATTGGTCTTCTCTGGTAGGTAGTCTGACCTTTTTTCTCTTGCTGCCTTTAGGATTTTTTCTTTTATAGCTACTTTGTTTAGGTGAATTATTATGTGTTTCGGAGTTGCTTTTCTCATTTGTTGTCTTGCAGGAGTTCTCTGAATCTCTTTGTTTGAATTTTTTTATTCTTGATGAGATGAGGAAAGTTTTCTTGAATGATTTTATGATATGTTTGTTCCAGTGTGGCTTCTGTTTCTCTCTCTGCCTCAAGAAGCCAAATTACTCTTAGGTTTGGTCTCTTGAAGTGATCATTCATCTCTTGCAGGTTTTGTTCTGTCTTTTTGAACTTCTTTTCTATGCTTTTGGCAGTTTGGGTTAGTTCTGTGTTTTGGTCTTCGAGCTCTGAGATTCTTTCTTCTGCTTGGCTAATTCTGCTTTCCATGCTTATTAGTCTGTTATTCAATTCCATCATAGTATTCTTTACTGCTGTTATTTCTGACATCAGCTCATTCCTATTTTCCTCTTTTCTCTCCTCAATTTTTAAAATTCTCTCCATTAATGTCTTGATGTCTGGGTTTGTTGCATGTGACAAGTCATTCTGGGGGTTCTTCATTGTTTGTGTTCCAGAATCTGTTTTCTCAGTGTCTGATCTCCCAGGGGTCTGTGTGAGACCTATATTCTTCTTTTGGTTTTTCTTCATTTGTGCTGCTTTTCCCCCTCCCTACTTTTTCCTTCCCTCCACGTCACCATCTTCTTTAACTCTGTTATTCAGTGATAAAAGGATTGGTTTTACTTCTGTTTGTTCAATCTCCTATTCTTTATGTATGCCCTCTTACTTTGTTCAATTCTGGAGTTGCACTGTAGGTTGGGAGTGGTCCTTTTTGCAGTTTGGAGATTTACTTAAGTGGGGAGCTGTGATTCAAAATATATCTGCAGGTCCTGGTATTCGCTGACAGGTGTGTGGATTATCTGGAACCCACTTCCCACTGCCTTGGAATCTGTCCATGCAGTGGGGCTGTAGGTTTACTCCCTGAAATAAAATGTGGTTAGCAGAGGGAAGAGAATGGAGCAGACAGTGAGTTGAAGAGGGGGGTGGAGAGAGAGAGGAGTAAGGGGGAAAACAAACAAGTGTGCCATCAAATGGAGAGAGAGACCTATACTGAAACAGGTAAAAACAATAGACCACAGCTACAGATGAACAAACTCCCATACAAAAAAATAAAACATATAGTGATGCTAACATACAAGCTAACCAACCACCTTATTGGTGTGCTGTTCCTCTATACAAAGATATGGCTTACAGAGAGAAGAAAAGAGAAGAAAAGGAAGAGGAAAAAAAGGAATAATACTGTAGGAATAGAATCAAGTCATTAAACTAACAGAATCAATGAAAGCACACTCTGAAACTTTTTGTTTAAGTCCAATGTCCTTTCAGTTCTGATTTCTAGCTTTATTTTCAAGCAGGTAAATTAGTTTGCAGTTAGGGTCAGTTGCCTCTGATCTGCTGTGAAGGACAGTTCAGATCACCCTCCATTCACCACTCTGGCCTATGTCTTTTTCAAGCTTGCTTCTCCCGTTTCGGTGTTGTTACCTTGAATCGCCAGCAGGTGGTGGTATCTCAACTGCTCACCCCAGAGAAGGTGGGGCCGGACAGGAACTGGCAGAGACTGGAGATGGATGCCTGCCTCAGGGCACAGGCAGGAGTCTCAGGTTGGCAGGACTTATCGGTCGCAGGAGAGGTGGCAGCGATCCCAGCAGATCTTCCCTGAAGAGTCTTCAAGGACTGAAGTCGTGGATCACCTCTAGCCCAGGTGGTGCAATGTGCTACCGGCGGTGGCAGCGGTGGCAGTGGCGGTGGCAGCAGCGGTGGCGGCGTCTGCGCTGCAGTGGCTGTCCAGTCTGCTGTGATGTCCCAGCGTGGCAACGGCCGAGCTCCGTATGAAGGGCAGACTGCAATGTTGGGGTCCGCAGCCCTCGGGGTGAGAGCCAGAGACCCACTGCAGTTCTCCTTTGCAGACGGTTTCACAGACCAGGTTGCCCCGTTGCCATCTTGCTGGAAGAAAAATATTTGTACTTTAAACCTTCATGCCTCACCATCAAGTATGAAAGAGCACAACAAGTCACTTTGAAAATATACATCTCTACAACAGTGAAAAGTGACATTATTATTATAAATTTGGCATACTTTTGCTATTTTTCTGCATTCAAAGACCTCTAGTTAAGTTTTCAGGTTGCTTGACAAAATGTCACTGAGGTAGGACACAGGGCCATGTCTCCAGGTGAAAATAAATGGAATGGAATAAATTGGGATTCCCCAAACCCCACGTCAGCAGTTGACAATTTCCATTAGACAGGTTACTGAGAATTAGCATCACTCTCAAAGAACCCAGGCAAGGTTCACTGATGTCTCTGACTATGCCAGGCAACTTGGAGAGGGAGAGACTCTAGTTTACATTGACTCCCTGCCATTGCATGGTTACTTCAACCCCAGGGCAGCTAAACTCCATGTACATGAACCGGGAATGATGTGGTATAATGTTGACAGCAGATCTCCTAAAGGGCCTCCAGTGAAAGATCTCTCTAAAATAGGATCATATTTTGTTTTATAAAAGTTAAGTAGATGTACTAGTTAAACTATAATGCTAATTTGCAAATAAATATTTAAAAACAGAATCTGTTTGTCATCATCGTTTGAACATCAAGGTTATTCTTGCAAACATGTAGAGGCTACCTTTCCACAAAGCTCATTATTAAAAACTATTCTGACTTCACAGGAAACAACAATAACAAACCCAATAAATCCATTTCCTGAAGACCTGTGCCTTTCCATCCTGACCTGCTACCAGGCAGGAGTGGCAGACAGACCAGAATCCAAATCCTGCCTCTAACAGTTTCTTGCTGTGTCAATTTAGGCAAATTGCTGGCACCCTGAAGACTCAGATT
>NW_007254295.1:25628-26593 GCF_000164805.1 Carlito syrichta | reverse complement strand
TGGTGATGTGGAAGTACAAACTCTTACAAATCGATACTCATACACCAAGAAGTTTCCCAGTGACCTGGAATCGAAGATTGCTGGTTCCCCCTTAAGAATATATCGTAAATATGTGGGATCTCCTAATCCATTTTCTCAATGCGAAAACAAAAGTCCAACAGTAGTTTGTGGACTACGAGGAAAACCTGAAGCCAGTGATCACATTAACAAATGGTTGATGATTGCGTGGATTGTGGAATCTGGCCGTACAGGACCCTGTGAAACAAGCATACCAATAAGCCAGTTTCTCAGTTACAACTATCAGGAGGTGCAAAACGTTCCTGGGGATCAACAATGGCCGATTTGTGCTATGCATATAGGACGTTGCTCTGAATAATATGAGAACCAGGACTCCCAGGTTCCAGATTTGCATTTGCTAAAGTCCCTGTCGATTCCTAGGTATGAGCACTGCCTTAAGCCATGGATAATTTAGCAAATGTCCAGATGTTTGCAAGTTACATGGAAACCGAGTTTCCTGGTTCCTCTTAATAAAGCGTGCAAAAACTTTCAAGGGACACATTGACCCAGATTACTATTTCGTTCTAAGCAAAATGACAAGATGTTTCCTGTTGGCCAGAAAGTCCAGACTCTTGTATACCCATAGAAGGATCACAAGAATATTGCTGGTGACGTGGAATCTAAGAATCCTTGTTACCTCTCAATAATACCTCCTAAAATATTGAACACATAAACCCAAAGTCCTAATGACGAACAACGGAGCCCCTGAAGTTTCTGGAGTACGAGGTAACACTGAGGTCAGGGCTTACATACAAATCATCCGAGAGAATTATTTGTATTATGGATATGGAGACAGAGGTTCCGAGTATCTAAATGGACTTGTAGTGCCAGATTCTCATTCACAACTATCAAGAGTACCAGAGTGTTGCTGGAGTCCAGGAATGATTGATTTGTAATATCCACATAAA
>NW_007254295.1:23551-24953 GCF_000164805.1 Carlito syrichta | reverse complement strand
AAACTCTATATACACGAATACAGATGCCCAAAAGTTTCCTAGGGATGGGGAATACGTGATACTGGTTACCTTTAAAAATACTTACTAAACATTTGGCAACTGCAAAACCCTAGGCCCCTCTCAAAATAAAAGGATAAATGGAAGTTTGAGAATTACAAGGTTCATCTTGAGACCAAGAGTTACAGGCAAATATGGCAAGATGATCCCTATTGTGCTGGAATCTGGCCTTTGGTGTCCCGAGGATCCTATTGGACTTGTAGTGCCAGATACCCGTTTGCAACAATCAAAAGGACCAGAAAATTGCTGGAATTCTGAATTGTCTGATTCCTAATATCCACATGCTAAATAGCTCCAAAACATGAAGGGAGCTGGAAGACCTGATTCTTGTTTGTCTAGTAGCAAGACGTCCTGAAAATTTTTTCAGATTGAGGACTCGTGTAACACTGGTTCCTTATTCCTCCTTCACTGGAGGCTTGTAGTATCCTGTTTATTAGGACTCCCTTTCCCCAGATTCCTGTTTTGAAACCCCGATTCTTGTTTAGCCCTTAGCAAGACGCCATGTAGATTTTGTGATTGAGGAACCGTGTAGAACAGATTACTTATTTTTACTAAGCAAGAGGCCTCAAAGTTTCCTGTTATGAGGAGTATTACCCACATTCCTGCTTCGAATCCCTTTTTCTTGTTTAGCCCTTAGCAAGAGGGCCTGTAGTTCTTTTGGGATAGAGAACACATGTAACCCAGATTCCTTATTCTTTTATAGCAAAAGGCCATCTATTTTCCTGTATATGAGGACCTCATTTCCGCAGATTCATGCTTCAAAAACCCTGATTCGGGTTTAGCCCTTAGCAAGGCGCCCTGAAGGTTTTTAGGGATTGAGGACATGTGTAACCCATATTCGTTATTCTTTCTTACCAATAGGCAGTACAGTTTCCTGTGTTTGAGGACTCCCACTACCCAGATTCCTACATAAAAACTGATTCATGGTTACCTCTTAGTAAGATGCCCTGTGGATTTTTGGGCTGAGGTGTCGTGCAACCAAAATTCCTTATTCTTCCTTAGCAAGAGGTCATGAAGTTTCTTGTATATGAGGACTCCTATTACCCAGATTCCTGCTTTACTCTCAGCAAGGCGCTGAGATGTTTCCTGGAGACCGAGAATTCCAATTGTTTTTATATCAAGAGAAAGACTCCCATAAGGTTATTGGGGAACTGGAATACAAGATTCCTGGTTCTCCTTAACAAGACCTCCCCAAAATATGGAATTTCCTAAACCAAATGTCCCAATTCCCACCAGCCTGACCACAAGAAATTTCTGTAGTTTGAGGTAACCTGAATCGAGGGATTTTGTATCATATGACATTTGATTCCTAGAGTACTTGATTATGGTCCTAGATGTTCCTAAG
>NW_007254295.1:20692-22429 GCF_000164805.1 Carlito syrichta | reverse complement strand
ACCAAGTTACGAATATCAATCTAAAATTCCAGTAGTAGTTTTTGGATTAGGAGGTAAACCTGAAGTCAGAAATTACACGAAAAATGGAGACATGATTTCTTGGGTTGTGGAATCTGGCCTTACGTTCTCCTGCATAAAAAGACGAGCAGGTGACCAGATTCTCTGTTACAACTAAGAAGAGGAGCTGCAGTTTCGTGGTAATCAGTAATGACAGATTTGTGGTACGTTTACAGGAATTAGTTCTGAAAAGTGTGGGGACTGGGACTCCAAATTTCTGATTAGCAATTAGAAAATTCCTGTAGGCTTCTAGGTATGAGAACTACCTTAAATCAGGGAAAAATTTACAACTGCCCAGAAGTTTGCTGGTCACAGGCAAACTGATTTTTCTTGTTCTACATTGGTAACATGAGTATAAGCTTTCTGGGGACATAGTGTCCGAGATTCCTGTTTCGTTCTCAGAAGAACGACCAGATGTTTTCCTGTTACCTAGAAGTCCAGACACGTGGCTCCCAATAGAAAGACTCTAGAATGCTCCTATGGACTTTTAAACCAAGACCCTGGAGCCCTCCCAAACAAACCTTCTAAACATGGTGCAACATCTAAACACAAGGTCCTAATTAAGAATTGGTGAACTACCAGAAGTTTCTTGAGTACGAGGTAACCTTGAACTCAGGGTTTACATTCAAAATACCCGAGATGATTACTTGTGTCCTGGAATTTGGCGTTAGAAGATCCAGAATCTAAATAGACTTATAGTGCCATATTTTTATTTAAACTATCGAGAGAACCAGAATGTTGCTGTACTTCTGGAATGACTGACTCATAATATCCCCATAGGAAACAGCTCTGATAAATTTGGAGACGTCAAAGTCCGGATTCTTGTAGGCCTTAGCAAGACGTCGTGTACATTTTTGGAATTGAGGACTCGTGTATCCCAGATTCTTTATTTTTCCCTAACAAGGGCCCGTGTAGTTTCCTGTATGAGTTGTCTCCCATTTCCCAGATTCCTGCTTTGAAAACCTGATTCTTGTTTAGTGCTTAGCAAGACGCCCAGTAGATTTTTGGCATTGAGGACTCGTGAAAACCAGATTCCTTATTCTTTCTTAGCAAGAGGCTGTGTAGTTTCCTGTATATGAGGAATCCCATAACTCAGATTCCTGCTTCAAAAACCTGATTATTGTTTAACCCTTAGAAAGACGCCCTGTAGATTTTTAGGTATGAGGACATGTGTAACACAGATTCCTTATTCATCCTTAGCAAGAGGCCATGAAGTTTCCTGTATATGACAACTCCCATTCCCCAGATTCGTGTTTCAAATCCCTGATACTTTTTTTTCCTTTAGTAAGACTCCCTGTAGGTTTTTGGGATTTGTGGACTCGTGTAACCAGATTCCTTATTCTTCCATAGCAAGAGGCCATGTAGTTTCCAGTACATGAGGACTCCCTTTACACAGATGACTGCTTCATTCTCAGCAATACCCGAAATATTTCCTGATGAACATAGAATTCCAGTTGTTTGGATATCAATAGAAAGACTCCCATATAGTACCTGAGAACAGTAATAAAATTTTCCAGGTTCCCCTTAACAAGACATCATAAAAATATGGAATATTCTATACCACATATCCCAATTCCCACCAGCACGACCACATAAATTTCTGTAGTTTGAGGTAACCTGAAGTGAGGGATTTTGTTGCCAAATGTCAATTGATTCCTGAGGTACTGAATTATGGCCGAA
>NW_007254295.1:1401-20454 GCF_000164805.1 Carlito syrichta | reverse complement strand
GGCTGCTCGAATGTCTTCTTTTGTGAAGTGTCTGTTCATGTCTTTTGCCCATTTTATAATGGGGTTGTTTGTTTTCTTCTTTTCAGTACGCTTCAGTTCCTTGTAGATCCAGGATGTTAAGCCTTTGTCAGACCTAGAGTTGGCAAATACTTTTTCCCAGTCTGTAGGCTGTCTCCCTGCTCTCTTGATGGTTTCTTTGGCTTTGCAGAAGCTTGTCAGTTTAATAAGGTCCCATTTGTCTATCTTCTCTCTTAAGTCCTGTGGGTTTCGGGTTTTGTACAGAAATTGGATGCCAGTTCCGATTTCCATGAGAGTATTTCCTTCCTTTTCTAAGGTTCTTATGGTTTGAGGTTTTACATTTAGGTCTCTGATCCATTTGGAGTTAACCTTTGTGCATGGGGATAGATAGGGGTCCTGTTTCAATCTTCTGCATGTGGTCAGCCAATTTTCCTTAGCAAGAGGCTGTGTAGTTTCCTGTATATGAGGAATCCCATAACTCAGATTCCTGCTTCGAAAACCTGATTATTGTTTAGCCCTTAGAAAGACGCCCTGTAGATTTTTAGGTATGAGGACATGTGTAACCCAGATTCCTTATTCATCTTTAGCAAGAGGCCGTGAAGTTTCCTGTATGTGAGGACTCCCATTCCCCAGATTCGTGCTTCAAATCCCTGATACTTTTTTTTCCCCTTAGTAAGACTCCCTGTAGGTTTTTGGGATTTGTGGACTCATGTAACCAGATTCCTTATTCTTCCATAGCAAGAGGCCATGTAGTTTCCAGTACATGAGGACTCCTTTTACACAGATGACTGCTTCATTCTCAGCAATACCCGAAATATTTCCTGATGAACATAGAATTCCAGTTGTTTGGATATCAATAGAAAGACTCCCATATAGTACCTGGGAACAGTAATAAAATTTTCCGGGTTCCCCTTAACAAGATTTCATAAAAATATGGAATATTCTATACCAAATATCCCAATTCCCACCAGCACGACCACATAAATTTCTGTAGCTTGAGGTAACCTGAAGCGAGGGATTTTGTTGCCAAATGTCAATTGATTCCTGGGGTACTGAATTATGGCCGAAAATGTTCATAAGAAATAAACGGAATTTTATGTTCAGATCCTTGATTGCAACTGTCAACATAACGGGAATTCTTGGATCTGTAAATAAAGATTTTAGGTATCCACTCAGCAAGTAGCTCTGAAAAATGTAGGACCTACAAGTGGTCATACAGATTTTGACGATTGAGGACCACTGAGCCGGCATTCTCTTCTCATTCTCAGCAAGATGCCCTGATTTTCCCTGGGGAGCTGGATTCCAAAATCCTGTATGCAAATAGACAGATGCTCAGTTGTTTCCCAGGGACCTGGAATCCGTGATTCCTGGTTACAGTGAAAAATGTGTACAACATGCTTAGAAACATCAAAATCCCCAGCTCCTATCACTAGATGCACAAACGGAAATTTCAGGACTACAGGTTACATCTTAAGACAAGACTTACACACAAATATGGTGAGATGATATTTGAGTCCTAGAATATGGCTTTAGTTGTACATAGGAAACAAACTGAATTACATGGACTGGTTCTTGGTTACAACAATCAAGAGGATTGAAGGTTTCTGGGTATCTATAATGACACTTGTCATTTCCAAGTGGCAAGTAGCTCTGAATAATTTGGAGAACTAGATGCCAAGATTCCAAATAAGCCCTTATAATGGAGTCCTGTAGAATTCATGGATTGAGGCCTCCCATAACCCATATTCCTTTTTTTATTATCTTGAAGATGCCTGAACATTTTCTGGTGATGTGGAAGTCCAATCTCTTACATACCAATACTCATGCGCCCAAAAGTTTCCCAAGGACTTGGAATGCAATATTGTTGTGTCCCCCTAAAGAATACATCTTAAATATGTGGGAACTCCTAATTCCGTATTCTGAATACAAAACCGAATGTCCAGCAGTAGTTTCTGAACTATGAGGTAAACCTGAAGCCAGTGATCACATTAACAAATGGCAAGATGATTCCTTTGATTGTGGAATCTGGCCTTACAGGAACCTGTGATACAAATGGACCAGTAGGCCGGATTCTCAGTTACAACCATCAAGAGGCACAACACGTTCCTGGGGTTCGGTAATGCCCAATTTGTGATATGCATATGCGACGTTCCTCTGAATAATATGGGGACCAGGGATCCCAGATTCCAGATTAGCATTTAGCTAAAGTCCCTGTGAATTCCTATGTATGAGCACTGCCTTAAGAAAGGGATAAGTTAGCAATTGCCCAGATGTTTGCAAATTACATGGAAACCGAGTTTCCTGGTTCCTCCTTAGTAACACGTGTAGAAACTTTCAAGGGACGCATTGACCCATATTACTATATCGTTCTAATCAGAACGACATGTTTCCTGTTGAACCTGGAAGTCCAGACTACTGTATACCCATAAAAGGATGACAAGATACGCCTGGGGGGGTGGAATCTAAGATTCCTGGTTGCCTTAAAAAATATCTCCTAAAAAAATTGAACACCTAAACCCAAAGCCCTAATTCCGAACTGCGGGGCCACTGAAGTTTCTGGAGTATGAGGTAACACTAAAATCATGGCTTATATACAAAAATCCGAGCGGATTACTTGTGTCCTGGAATCTGGAACCAGAGGTTCAACATATCTAAATGGACTTGTAGTGACAGATTCTCGTTCACAACTATCAAGAGTACCAGAGTTTTGCTGGAGTCCAGGAATGATTGATTCGTAATATCCACATAACAAATAACTGTAAAACATGAGGGGTGCTCGAAGTCCTGATTGTGTTTAACCCTTAGCAAGACGCCCTCTAGATTTTTGGTACTGAGGACTCAAGTGACACAAATTTCTTATTCATCTTTAGCAAGAGGCATGCAGTTTCCTGTATCTGAGGACTGCCATTACCTAGATTCCTACTTCATTCTCAGCATGACACCGAGACATTTCATGGTGATGTAGAAATAAAGTTGTTTGGATATCAATAGAAAGACTCCCAGAAGTTTCCTGAGGAATTGGAATCCAAGATTTTTGGTTCCCTTGTACAAGACACCCTAACAAAGTGGGGACCTCCAAGCCCAGAATCCTGATTAAACCTTATCAAGAGGCCCTGTAGACTTCTGCAAATGAGAACCTCAAGAATCCAGATTCCCTTTTCGTTCTCAGCAAGATGCCCTGATTTTCCCTGCCGATGTGGATTCCAAAACTCTGTATACACAAAGAGAGATTCCCACAAGTTTCCTAGGGACGGGGAACAAATGATTCCTGGTTACTTTTAAAAATAGTTACTAAACATTTGGCCACTGGAAAACCCTCGGCCCCTCTCAAAATAAAAGGACATTCGGAAGTTTGAGAATTACGTGGTTCATCATAAGACCAGAGTTACGTCCAAATATGGCAAGATGATCCTTTTTGTCCTGCAATCTGGCCTTAGTTGTCCTGTGGAACCTAACGTACTTGTAGTGCCAGATATCCGTTTATAACTATCAAGAGGACCAGAATGTTGTTGGAGTCCTGAATTGACTGATTCATAATATCCACATGCTAAACAGCTCTCCAACATGAGGTTAGCTCGAAGCCCTGATTGTTGTTTGTCCCAAACCAAGACGCCCTGAGAATTTTTTCGATTTGAGCACTCGTGTAATACAGATTCCTTATTCTTCCTTTGCTAGAGGCCGTGTAGTGTCCTGTATATGAGGACTCCCTCTCCCCAGATTCCTGTTTTGAAACTCCGATTCTTTTTTAGCCCTTAGCAAGACGCCATGTAGATTTTGTGATTGAAGAACCATGTAAAACAGATTCCTTATTTTTCCTTAGTAAGAAGACACGAAGTTTCCTGTAATGAGGACTATTACCCACATTCCTGCTTCAAATCCTTGAATCTTGTTTAGCCCTTAGAAAGGCAACCTGTAGTTTTTTGGGGATTGAGATCATGTGTAACCCAGATTCATTACACTTTCTTATCAAAAGGACGTGTAATTGCCTGTATATGAGGACTCCATTTCCACAGATTCATGCATCAAAAACCCTGATATGTGTTTTTCCCTAAGCAAGACGCCCTGAATTTTTTTGGGATTGAGGACACGTGTAACCATATTCCGTATTCTTTCTTAGCAATAGGCAGTGCAGTTTCCTGTATATGATTACTCCCATCACCAAGATTCCTACTTCAAAAACCGGATTCTTGGTTACCTCTTAGAAAGACGCCCTGTGGAATTTTGGGATTGAGGACTAGTGCAACCAAAATTCCTTATTCTTCCTTAGGAAGAGGCCGTGTAGTTTCCTGTATATGGAGACTCCCATTACCCAGATCCCTGCTTCATTCTCAGCAAGGCACTGAGACATTTCCTGGTGACATAGCATTCCACTTGTTTGAATATCAAGAGAAAGACTCCAATAAGGTTTCTGCGGAACTGGAATCCAAGATTCCTGGTTCCCCTTAACAAGAGCATCCCAAAATGTGTAATCTTCTAAACCCAATTTCCCAATTCCCACCAGACCGACTACAAGAAATTTATGTAGTTGAAGTAACCTGATCGAGGGATTTTGTACCAATATACCATTTGATTCCTGGGGTACCTGATTATGGTTGTAGATGTTCCTAGGACACTAAAGGAATGGTAGGGCCAGATCCTCGATTACAACTATCAAGAGAACCACAAAGTTCCTGGAGATCTCTAATGACAGATTTAGGTTATCCACGGAGCAAGTAGCTCTGAAAAATGTAGTGACCTAGAATCCCAGATTTCTGATTAAACCTTATGAAGAGGCCCTGTAGATTATGGCGAATGAAGACTCCTAGAACCGGATTTACTTTTCGTTCTCAGCAAGTTGCCATGATTTTCCCTCGTGATGTGGATAACAAAACTCTGTATACGAATAGGCAGATGCCCAGAAGTTTCCCATGGACGTGGAATCTATGTATTCTGATTACCCTTAAAAGGACCTATTAAATATTTGGCAACCTCAAATGGCCAGACCCCTAACCGAATTGAAGGATAAACGGAAGTTTTAGGATTACAAGGTACATCTTAAGATTAGTGTTACCTACAAATATGGCGATAAGATTCTTTGGGTCCTGGAATCTGCCCTTTGTTGTCCCGAGGAACCAAACGTACTTGTACATCCACATTCCCAATTACAACTATCATGAAGAGCAGAAGGTTGCTGAGAATCTATAAAGACAAAATTGTCATATCCAAGAGACCTGTAGCACTAAATAATGTGGGGAATTAGAAGCCCAGTTTCCAGATTAGCCCTTATTATGTGGCCATGTAGACTTCTTGGATTGGCAAGCCACCTAACCCAGATTATTTTTGTTCTCAGTAAGACTCCCAGGCTTTACTTGGTGATGTGGAAGTAAAATCTTTTATATACCAATATTCATTCGTCCAAAATGTCAGATGGGCCCTGGAATCCAAGATTGCTGGATCCCCTTTAAGAATATGTCCTCAATATGTGGGAACTCCTAATTCCAAGTTATGAAATCAATGTAAAATTTCAGCAGTAGTTTCTGGATTAGGAGGTAATCCTGAAGCCAGAAACTACACTAAAAGTGGAGAAATGATTCATTGGGTTGTGGAATCTGGCATTACAGCCTCCTGTAAAGAAAGCCAAGCACATGGACAGATTCTCTATTACAACTAAGAAGAGGAGTAGCTGGTTTCCTCGTGATTGGTAAGGACAGATCCGTGGTACAGATATAGGAATTAGATCTGAAAAATGTGTGGACCATGACTCCCAAATTCCTGACTTGCATTTAGAAAAATCTTGTAGGCTTCTAGGTATGAGAACTCCCTTAAGCCAGGAAAAATTAGCAACTGCCCAGAAGTTTGCTGGTCACATGAAAACTGATATTCCTTGTTCCACATTGGTAACATGAGTAGAAGCTTTCTAGGGACATAGTGTCTCTGATTTCTGTTTCATTCTCAGCAATTCGACCAGATGTTTTCCAGTGCCCTGGAATCCAGACACATGGCTCCCAATAGAAAGAATACAGAATGCTCCTGTGGACTTGGAATCCATGACCCTGGTTCCCTCCCAAAAATACCTTCTAAACATGGTGCAACATCCAAGTCCAAGGTCAAAATTCCGAATAGCTAAGCTACCAGAAGTTTCTGGAGTACGAGGTAACCCTGAACTCAGGGCTTACATTCAAAAAACCTGAGATGGTTACTAGTTTCCTGGAATTTGGCGTTAGAGGATCCAGAATCTTAATGGACTTGTAGTGCCACATTTTCGTTTAATCTGTCGAGAGGACCAGAATGTTGCTGGACTTCTGGAATGACTGATTTATAATTTCCACATTGGAAAAAGCTCTGAAAAATATGGGGACATCCAAGCCTGGAGTCCTGTAGGCCTTAGCAAGACGCCCTGTACATTGTAGGAACTGAGAACTCATGTAACCCAGATTCTTTATTCTTCCGTAGCAAGAGCCTGTGTAGATTCCTTTATATGAGGACTCCCATTCCCCAGATTCCTGCTTCGAAATCCTGATTCTTGCTTAGCCCTTAGGAAGACACCCATTAGATTTTTGGCACTGAGGACTCATGAAAACCAGATTCCTTATTCTTTCTTAGCAGGAGGCTTTTTAGTTTCCTCTATATGAAGACTCCCATTACCCAGAATCCTGCTTTGAAAGTCTGATTCATGTTTAGCCCTTAGAAAGACGCCCTGTAGATTTTTAGGACTGAGGAAATGTGTAACCCAGATTCCTTATTCATCCTTAGCAAGAGACTGTGAATTTTCCTATATATGGAGACTCCCATTCCCTAGATTCATGCTTCATATCCCTGATATATTTTTCCCCCTTAGTAAGTCTCCCTGTAGGTTTTTGGGATTTGAGGACCGGAGTATCCCAGATTCCTTATTCTTACGTAGCAAGAGGCCATGTAGTTTCCTGTATATGAGGACTCCCTTTATGCAGATTACTGCTCCATTCTCAGAAATACCCGAGATATTTTCTGATGAATGTAGAATTCCTGTTGTTTGGATATAAATAGAAAGACTCCCATATAGTACCTGGGAACTGTAATCCAAGTTACTAGATTCCCCTTAACAAGACATCGTAAAAATGTGTAATATTCTAAACCCAATATCCCAACTCCCACCAGGCTGACCACAAGAAATTTCGGTATTCTGAGGTAACAGGAAGCAAGGGATTTTGTTGCAAATTGCCAGTTGATTCCTGGGGGAACTGGATTATGGCCTAAGATGTTCATAAGAAACAAATGGAATTGTAGGTCCAGATGCTCGATTACAACTATCAAGAGGAACGGAATCTTCTTGGATCTGTAATTAGAGATTTTAGGTATCCACGAAGCAAGTAGCTCTGAAAAATGTAGGGACCTACAAGCCCAGATTCCTCATTAACTTATCAAGAGGACATATAAATTTTGATGATTGAGGACTCCCTGAACCCAGATTCTCTTCTCATTCTCAGAAAGATGTTCTGATTTTCCCTGGCGATCTGGATTCCAAAATTCTGTATGCAAATAGAAAAATGCCCAGCTTTTTCCCAGGAACGTGGAATCTGTGATTCCTGTTTATCTTTAAAAATAAGTACAACATTCTTAACAACCTCAAAACACCCAGCCCTTATCAAATAAATGCACAAACGGAAGTTTTAGGATTACAGGGTAAATCTTAAGAGAATAGTTACACACAAATATGGCGAAATGATTCATTCAGTCCTGGAATCTGGTTTAGTTTTCCCGAGGAAATCTACTGAATTTCAGAGACCGTTTCTTGGTTATAAAAATCAAGAAGACCAGAGCGCTGCGGGGACTCTATAATGACACTGGGTCTTTCCTAGTGGCAAGTTGCTCTGAAGAATTTGGAGAACTAGAAGCCCAGATTCCAGAAAGCGCTTATAATGGAGCACTGTAGAGTTCATGGATTGAGGCCTCCCACAACCAGATTTCTTTTTTTTATAATCAAGAAGACCCCCTGACATTTTCTGGTGACGTGGAAGGCCAAATTCTTACATACCAATACTCATAGGGCCAGAAGTTTCCCAGGGACCTGGATCCAAAATTGCTGTTTCCCCCTTAAGAATACGTCCTAGATATGTGGGACCCCCTAATCCCACAATATGAATGCCAAAACGAATGTCCAGCAGTAGTTTCTGGACTATGAGTTAAACCTGAAGCCAGTGGTCACATTAACAAATGGCAGATGATCCTTGGATGATGGAATCTGACCTTACAGGAATCTGTGAAACAAACGGACCAGTAGGCCAGATTCTCAGTTACAACTATCAAGAGGCACAGCACGTTCCTGGGGATCGGCAATGCCCAATTTGTGGTATGCGTATAGGACGTTGCTCTGAATAATATGGGGACCAGAACTCCCAGATTACAGATTAGCATTTAGCTAAAGTCCCTGTCGATTCCTAAGTATGAGCACTGTTTTAAGCCAGGGATAAGTTAGCAATTGCCCAGATGTTTGCAAGTTACATGGAAACCGCGGTTCCTGGTTCCTCTTTAGTAACACGTGTAGAAACTTTCAAGCGACACAGTGACTCAGATTCCTATTTCATTCTAAGCAAAACGACGAGATGTTTCCTGTTGACCTGGAAGTCCAGACTCTTGTAGACCCATAGAAAGATGACAAGATTATGCCTGGGGACGTTGATTCTAAGATTCCTTGTTCCCTCCCAAAAATATTTCCTAAAACAATTGAACACCAAACCCAAAGTCCTTAATCCGTACAGCAGAGCCACTGAAGTTTCATACTGGAGTACGAGGTAACACTGTACTCAGGGCTTAGATACAAAATATCCGAGAGGATTACTTGTGACCCGGAATCCGGCATCAGAGATTCTGAGGATCTATATGGACTTGTATTGCCAGATTCTCGTTCATAACTATCAAGAGTACCAGAGTGTTGCTGGAGTCCAGGAATGATTGACTTGTAATATCCACATAACAAATAACTCTAAAACATGAGGGGTGCTCAAAGCCCTGATCTTGTTTAGCCCTTAGCAAGACACCCTCTAGATTTTCGGTATTGAGGACCCATGTAACCCGGATTTCTTATTTATCCTTAGCAAAAGGCATTCAATTTCCTGTATCTGAGGACTGCCATTTACCAGATTCCTATTTCATTCTGAGCAAGACACCGAGTTATTTCATGGTGATGTAGAATTCAAGTTGTTTGGATATCAATAGAAAGACTCCCAGAAATTTTCTGGGGAATTGAAATCCAATATTTTTGGTTCCCTTGTACAAGACACCCTAAGTAAATGGGGACATAGAAGGTCAGATTCCTGATTAAACCTTATCAAGAGGCCCTGTAGACTTCTGCGAATGAGAACCCCAAGAATGCAAATTCCCTTTTCGTTCTCAGCAGTATGCCCTGATTGTCCCTGTCGATATGAATTCCAAAACTCTGTATACCAAAAGACAGCTGCCCAGAAGGTTCCTAGGGATGGGGAATACATGATTTCTGGTTATCTTTAAAAATACTTACTAAACATTTGGCAACTGCAAAACCCTCGGCCCTTCTCAAAAAAAAAGGGCAAACGGAAGTTTGAGAATTACATGGTTCGTCTTAAGACCAGAGTTACATACAAATATGGCAAGATGCTCTTTTTTGTCCTGGAATCTGGCCTTAGTTGTCCCGAGGAACCAAACGGACTTGTAGTGCCAGATACCCGTTTACAACTATCAACAGGACCAGAATGTTGCAGGAGTCCTGAATTGACTGATTCGTAATATCCACATGCTAAATAGCTCCAAAACATGTGGTTAGCTCGAAACCCTGATTGTTTTTTGTCCCGTAGCAAGACGCCCTGACAATTTTTTCGGATTGAGGACTCGTGTAATACAGATTCCTTATTCTTCCTTCGCCTACAGGCTGTGTGGTGTCCTGTATAGGAGTACTCCCTTTCCCCAGATTCCTGTTTCAAAACCCTGATTCTCATATAGCCCTTAACAACATGCCATGTAGATTTTGTGATTGAAGAACCGTGTAAAACAGATAATTTGTTTTTCCTTAGGAAGAGGCCGTGACGTTTCCTGTAATGAGGACTATTACCCACATTCCTGCTTCGAATCCCTGAATCTTGTTTAGCCCTTAGCAAGGCACCCTGTCGTTTTTTTGGAGATTGAGAACAAGTGGAACCCAGATGCCTTATTCTTTCTTAGCAAAAGGCCCTGTAATTGCCTGTATGTGAGGACTTCATTTTCCCAGATTCATGCTTCAAAAACCCTGATTCGTGTTTAGCACTTACCAATATGCCCTGTATTTTTGGGGGATTGAGGACACGTGTAACCATATTCCTTATTCTTCCTTAGCAATAGGCAGTGCAATTTCCTGTATATGAGTACTCCCATTACACAGATTCCTACTTCAAAAACCGGATTCTTGGTTACCTCTTAGTAAGACGCCCTGTTGACTTTTGGGATTGAGGACGAGTGCAACCAGAATTCCTTATTCTTCCTTAGCATAGGCCGTGTAGTTTCCTGTATATGAGGACGCTTATTACTCAGACTCCTGCGTCATTCTAAGCAAAGCGCTGGGATACTTCCTGGTGACCTAGAATTCCAGTTGTTTGGATATCAAGAGAAAGATTCCCAAAAGATTCTTGGGGATTTGGAATCCAAGATTCCTGGTTCCTCTTAACAAGATCCCCCTAAAATGTGGAATCTTCTAAACCCAATGTCCCAATTCCCAGCAGTCACATCACAAGAAGTTTCTGTAGTTTGAGGCAACCTGAATTGAGGGATTTTGTACCAATATGGCATTTGATTCCTGGGGTACCTGATTATGGTCGTAGATGTTTCTAGGACACAAAAGGATATGTAGGGCCAGATCCTCGATTACAACTATCAAGAGGACCAGAAAGTACCTGGAGAACTCTAATGACAGATTTAGGGTATCCACGGAGCAAGTAGCTCTGAATCCATGAATCCTGATTACCCTTGAAAGTACCTAAGAAATATTTGGCAACCTCAAAACACCAGGCCCCTATTCGAATCGAAGGACAAACGGAAGTTTTAGGATTACAAGGTACATCTTAAGACGAGAGTTATCTACAAATATGGCGATAAGATTCTTTGGTCCTGGAATCTGCCCTTTGTTGTCCTGAGGAACCCAACGGACTTGTAGGTCCACATCTCAGTTACAACTATCAAGAAGAGCAGAAGGTTGCTGAGGATCTATGACTAAACTGTCATATCCAAGAGGACTGTAGCACTAAATAATGTGGGGAATTAGAAGACAAAATTCCAGATTAGCCCTTATAATGTGGCCATGCAGACTTCTTGGATTGGCAACCCATGTAACCCAGATTCTCTTTGTTCTCAGTAAGACTCCCGGATGTTACCTGGCGACGTGTAAGTAAAATCTCTTATATACCAATAATCATATGCCCAAAGGGTCAAAAGGGCCCTGGAATCCAAGATTGCTGGATCCCCTTTAAGAATACGTCCTAAGTATGTGGGAACTCCTAATCCCAAGTATGAATATCAGTCTAAAATTCCAGCAATAGTTTCTGGATTAGGAGGTAAGCCTGAAGTCAGAAATTACACTAAAAATGGTGAGACAATTCCTTAGTTTCTGGAATCTGGCCTTACAGCATCCTGCAAAAAAAGCCAAGCAGATGGCCAGATTCTCTGTTACTACTAAGAAGAGGAGCAGCAGGTTCCTGGGAATCGATAATGACAGATTTGTGGTACGGATATAGGAATTAGTTCTGAAAAGTGTAGAGAGTGGGACTCCAAATTTCTGATTAGCATTTAGAAAATTCCTGTAGGCTTCTACGTATGAGAACTACCTTAAAGCAGGGAAAAATTATCAACTGTCCAGAAGTTTGCTGGTCACATGCAAACTGATTTTCCTTGTTCCCCATTGATAACATGAGTGGAAACCTTCTGGGGACTTAATGTCCGAGATTCCTGTTTCGTTCTCAGAAAAACGACCAGATGTTTCCCGGTTCCCCTGAAATCCAGACCCATGACTCCCAATAGAAAGACTCCAGAATGTTCCTATGGACTTGGAAACAAAAAGCCTGGTGCCCTCCCAAAAATACCTTCTAAACATGGTGCAACGTCTAAACCCAAGGTCCTAATTCAGAATAACTGAACTACCAGAAGTTTCTGGAGCACGAGGTAACCCTAAACTCAGGACTTACATTCAAGAAACCTGAGATGATTACTTGTGTCCTGGAATTTGGCTTTAGAGGATAGAGAATCTTAATGGACTTCTAGTGCCATATTTTCGTTTAAACTATCGAGAGGAGCAGAATGTTGCTGGATTTCTGGAGTGACTGTTGCATAATAACCACAAAGGAAACAGCTCTGAAAAATATGGGGACATCGAAGCCCGGACTCTTGTAGGCCTTAGGAAGACGCCCTGTACAGTTTTAGAATTGAGGACTCATGTAACCCAGATTTATTATTCTTCCTTAACAAGGGCCAATGCAGTTTCCTGTATGTGAGTACTTCTATTCCCCAGATTCCAGCTTAGAAAACCAGATTCTTGTTTAGCACTTAGCAAGATTCCCTGTAGATTTTTGGCATTGAGGATTTGTGAACACCAGATTCCTTATTCTTTCTCAGCAAAAGGCTGTGCAGTTTCAGGTATATGAAGACTCCCATTACCCAGATTCCTGCTTCGAAACACTGATTCTTGTTTAGCCCTTAGAAAGAAGCCCTGTAGGTTTTTAGGATTGAGGTCATGTGTATCCCAGATTCCATATTCGTCCTTAGCAAGAGGTCCTGAATTTTCCTGTATATGAGGACACCCATTCCCCCAGATTTATGCTCAAATCCTTGATACTTTTTTCTCCTTGAGTAATATTCACTGTAGGTTTTTGGGATTTTAAGACTCGTATAACCAGATACCTTATTCTTCTGTAGCAAGAGGCCATGTATTTTCCAATATATGAGGACTTCCGTTACGCAGATTCCTGCTTCATTCTCAGCAATACGTGAAATATTTCCTGATGAAAATAGAATTCCAGTTGTTTGGCTATCAATACAAAGACTCCCATATAGTACCTAGGAATAGTATTCCAAGTTACCAGGTTCCCTTTACAAGACATCATAAAAATGTGGAGCATTCTAAACCCAATATCCCAATTCCCTCCAGCCTGACCACATAAATTTCTGTAGTTTGAGGTAACCTGAAGCGAGGGATTTTGTCGTGAGATATCAATTGATTCCTGGGGTCCTGGATTATGGCCGAAAATATTCATAAGAAGCAAACGGAATTGTACGTTCAGATTCTCGATTACAGTTATCAAGAGGAATGGGATCTTCTTGGATTTGTAATTAAAGATTTTAGGTATCCACTCAGCAAGTAGCCCTGAAAAATGTAGGGCCCTACAAGCACAGGTTCCTCATTTAACCTTATCAAGAGGTCATATAGACTTTGACTATGGAGGACCTCTGGACCTGCCTTCTCTTCTCGTTCTCAACAAGATGTCAAGATTTTCCCTGGCGATCTGGATTCCAAAATTCTGTATGAAAATAGATAGATGACCAGCTGTTTCCGGGGGTCGTGGTATCCGTGATTCCTAGTTACTTTTAAAAATGTATACTACATGCTTAGCAACCTCAATACCCCCAACCCCTATCAAATTGATGCTCAAACCAAAGTTTTAGGATTACAGGGTACATCTTTAGACAAGACTTACACACAAATATGGTGAGATGATACTTTCAGTCCTGGAATCTGGCTTTAGTTGTCCAGAGGAACCCAACTGAATTGCAGTGACTGGTTTTTGGGTACAATACTCAAGAGGACAAGAAGGTTGCTGGGAATCTATAATGACACATGTCATTTCCAAGTGGCAAGTAACTCTGAAGAATTTGGAGAACTAGAAGCCCAGATTCTAGATAAGCCCTTATAACAGAGCCCTGTAGAATTCATGGATTGAGGCCTCCCAAAACTCACATTCCTGTTTTTAATACCATGAAGACGGCCGGACATTTTCTGGTGACGTGGAAGTACAAACTCTTACATATCAATACTCATACACCCAAAGATTTCCCAGGGATTTGGAACACAAGATTGGTGGATCCTCCTTAAGAATACGTCCTAAATATGTGGGAACCCCTAGTCCCATATTCTGAATACGAAAACGATTGTCCAGCAGTAGCTTCTGGACTACGAGGTAAATCTGAAGACAGTGATCACATTAACAAATGGCAAGATGATTCCTTGGATTGTGGAATCTGGCCTTACAGGACCCTGTGGAAAAAACGCACCAGAAAGCCAGATTCTCAGTTACAACTATCAAGAGGCGCAGCACATTCCAGGGGATCGGTAATGCCCAATTTGTGGTATGCATATGGGACGTTGCTCTGAATAATATGGGGACCAGGACTTCCAGATTCCAGATTAGCATTTAACTAAAGTCCCTGTTGATTCCTAAGTATGAGCCCTGTCTTAAGCCAGGGATAAGTTAGCAATTGCCCAGATGTTTGCAAGTTATATGGAAACCGAGTGTCCTGGTTCCTCTTTAGTAACAAGTGTAGAAACTTTCAAGGACACTGTGACCCAGATTCCTATTTCGTTTTAAGCAAAACGATGAGATGTTTTCTGTTGACCTGGAAGTCCAGACTCTTGTATACCCATAGAAAGATGACAAGAATATGCCTGAGGACATGGAATCAAAGATTCCTTGTTCCCTCCCAAAAATACCTCCTAAAAAATGTGAAAACCTAAACCCAAAATCCTAATAACAAACATCGGAGCCACTGAAGTTTCTGGAGTACGAGGTAACACTGAAGTCAGGGCTTACATAAAAAAAATCCGAGAGGATTATTTCTGTCCTGCAATCTGGCATTAGAGGATCTGAGTATCTAAATGGACTTGTAGCACCACATTCCCGTCGCAACTATCAACAGTACCAGAGTGTTGCTGGAGTCCAGGAATGATTGATTTGCAATATCCACCTAACAAATTGCTCTAATACATGAGAGGATCTCAAAGCCCTTATCTTATTTAACCTTTAGCAAGACGCCCTCTAGATTTTCGGTATTGAGGACTCATGTAACCCAGACTCATTATTCATCCTTAGCAAGAGGCATGCAGTTTCCTGTAAATGAGGATTTCCATTACCCAGATTCCTATTTCCTTCTCAGCAAGACGTCAAGAAATTTCCTGGTGATGTAGAATTCAAGTTGTTTGGATATCAATAGAAAGACTCCCAGAAGATTCCTGGGGAATTGGAGTCCAAGATACCTGGTTCCCTTGTACAAGACTTCCTAACACAGTGGGGAACTAGAAGCGAGATTCCTGATTAAACCTTAACAAGAGGCCCTGTAGAATTCTGTGAATGAGAACTCCAAGAATCCGGATTCCCTTTTCGTTTTCAAGAAGATGCCCTGATTTTCCCTGTCGATGTGGATTCCAAAACTTTGTATACAAAAAGACAGAAGCCCAGAATTTTCCAAGAAACGGGGAATCCATGATTCCTGGTTACCTTTAAAAATACTAACTAAACATTTGGCAACGGCAAAACCCTCGGCCCTAATCAAAAGTAAAGGACAAACGTAATTTTGAGAATTACAAGCTTCACCTTAAGACCAGAGTTACATCCAAATATGCCAAGATGATCCTTTTTATCCTAGAATCTGGCCTTAGTTGTCCCAAAGAACCTAACGGACTTGTGGTGCCAGATACACGTTTACAACTATCAAGAGGACCAAAATGTTGCTGGAGTCCTGAATTGACGGATTCATAATATTCACATGCTAAATATCTCCAAAACATGAGGGGAGCTCGAAGCCCTGATTGTTGTTTGTCCCGTAGCAAGATGCCCTAAGAATTTTTTCGGATTGAGGACTCGTGTAATACAGATTCCTTATTCTTCCTACGCTAAAGGCTGTGTATTGTCCTGTATATGAGAACTCCCTTTCCCCAGATTCCTGTTTCGAACTCTGATTGTTGTTTAGCCCTTAGCAAGATGCCATGTAGATTTTGTGATTGATGCACCTTGTAAAACAGATTCCTTATTCTTCCTCACCAAGAGGCCGTGTAGTTTCCTGTAATGAGGACTATTACCCACATTCCTGCTTTGAATCCCTGAATCTTGTTTAGCCCTTAGCAAGGCACTCTGTAGTTTTTTGGGATTGAGAACACGTGTACCCCAGTTCCTTATTCTTTCTTAGCCATAGGTCGTGTTATTGCCTTTAGGAGGACTCCATTTCCCCAGATTCATGCATCAAAAACCCTGATTCGTGTTTAGCCCTTCACAAGATGCCCTGAAATTTTTTGTAATTGAGGACACGTGTAACCATATTCCTTATACTTTCTTAGCAATAGGCAGTGCAGTTTCCTGTATATGAGTACACCCATTACCCAGATACCTACTTCAGAAAACGGATTCTTGGTTACCCCTTATTAAGACGCCCTGTGGATTTTTGGTATTGAGGACTAGGGCAAGCAAAATTCCTTATTCTTCCTCAGCAAGAGGCTGTGTAGTTTCCTGTATATGAGGACTCCCATTACCTAGATTTCTGTTTCATTCTCAGCAAGGTGCTGAGACATTTTCTGGTGACTTAGAATTCCAGTTGTTTGGATATCAAGAGAAACACTCCAATAAGGTACTTGGGGAGCTGGATTCCAAGATTCCTGGTTCCCCTTAACAAGAACACCGCAAATGTAGAATCTTCTAAACACAATGTCACAATTCCCACAAGCCTGACCACAAGGAATTTCTGTAGTTTGAGGTAACCTGAATCGAGGGATTTTTTTTTTAACCAATATGCCATTTGATTCCAGGTGTATCTGATTATGGTCATAGATGTTCGTAGGACAAAAAAGTATTTGTAGGGCCAGATCCTCGATTACAACTATCCAGAGGACCAGGGATTTCCTGGGGAACTCTAATGACAGATTTAGTGTATCCACAGAGCTAGTAGCTCTGAAAAACGTATGGACCTTTAAGCACAGATTGCTGATTAAACCTTTTGAAAAGGCACTGTAGATTCTGGAGAATAGGACTCTTAGAACTGGATTTCCTTTTCATTCTCAGCAAGATGCCCTGATGTTCCCTCGTGATGTGGATCCCAAACTCTGTATACAAATAGGCAGATGCCCAGATGTTTCCTAGGCACGTAGAATCCATGAATCCTGATTACCCTTAAGAGTATCTAATAAATATTTGTCAACCTAATAACACCAGGCCCCATTCCAATTGAAGGACAAACGGAAGTTTTAGGATTACAAGGTACATCTTAAGACGAGAGTTACCTACAAATATGGTGATAAGATTCTTTGGTTCCTGGAATCTTCCCTTTGTTGTCCCGAGGATCCCAACGGACTTGTAGGTCCACATTCTCATTTACAACTATCAAGAAGAGCAGAAGGTTGCTGAGGATCTATAATGACAAAATTTTCATATCCAAGAGGCCCTTAGCACTAAATATTGTGGGGAATTAAAGACCAGATTCCAGATCATCCCTTATAATGTGGCCATGCAGACTTCTTGGATTTGCAACCCATGTAACCCAGATTCGTTTTCTTCTCATAAGACTCCTGGACGTTACCCAGCGATGTGGAAGTTAAAACTCATATATTCCAAGGTTCATTACCCAAAATGTTCAGAAGGGCCCTGGAATCCAAGATTGCTGGATCCCCTTTAAGAATATGTGCTAAATATGTGGGGACTCCTAATCCCAAGTTAGTAAATCAATCTAAAATTCCAGCAGTAGTTTCTGAATTAGGAGGTAAACCTAGAGCCAGAAATTACACTAAAATGGCGAGATGATTCATTTGTTGTGGGATCTGACCTTACAGCCTCCTGCAAAAAAGGCCAAGCAGAAGGCTAGATTCTCTATTACCATTCAAGAAGAGGAGCAGCAGGTTCCTGGTGATTGGTAATGACAGATTTGTGGTACTGATACAGGAATTAGCTCTGAAAAATGTGGGAACTGGGACTCCCAAATTCCTGGTTAGCATTTAGAGAAATCCTGTAGGCTTCTAGGTATGAGAACTTCTTTAATTCAGGGAAAAATTAGCAAATACCCAGAAGTTTGCTTGTAACATGGAAACTGATATTCCTTGTTCCACATGAGTAACATGAGTAGAAGCTTTCTAGGGACATAGTGTCTCAGATTCCTGTTTCGTTCTCAGCAATACAACCAGATGTTTCCCAGTGACCTGAAAGTCTAGACCAGTGGCTACCAACAGAAACACTCCAGAATGTTCCTGTGGACTTGGAAACCAAGACCCTACTGCCCTCCCAAAAATACCTTCTAAATAGGGTGCAACATCCAAACCCAGAGTGCTAATTCCGAATTGCTGAGCTACCAGAAGTTTCTGGAGTAAGAGGTAACCCTGAACTCAGGGCTAAGATTCAAAAAATCCGAGATGATTACTTGTGTCCTGGAATTCGGCGTTAGAAGATCCAGAATCTAAATGTATTTGTAGTGCCATATTTTCGTTTAAACTATCGAGGGGACCAGAATGTTGCTGGACTTCTGGAATGACTGATTCCTAATATTAACACAGGATACAACTCTGAAAATTTTGGAGATGTCGAAGCCCGTAGTCTTTTAGACATTAGCAAGATACATTGTAAATTTTAGGAATTGAGGACTCATGTAACCCAGATTCTTTATTCTTCTTTAGCAAGAGCCCGTGTAGTATCCTGTATATGAGGACTCCAATTCACCAGATTCCTGCTTCGAAATACTGATTCTTGTTTAGCCCTTAGCAAGAGGCCCAGTAGATTTTTGGCATTGAGGACTCTTGAAAAACAAATTCCTTATTTTTTCTTACCAAGAGGCTGTGTAGCATCCTGTATATGAAGACTCCCATTACCCAGATTCCTGCTTCGTAACCCTGATTCTTGTTTAGCCCTTAGAAAGACGCCCTGTAGATTTTCAGGATTGAGGTCATGTGTAACCCAGATTACTTATTCTTCCATAGCAAGCAGCCATGCAGTTTCCAGTATATGAGGACTCCCTTTATGCAGATTCCTGCTCCATTCTCAACAATACCTGGGATATTTCCTGATGAATGCAGAATTCCAGTTGTTTGGCTATCAATAGAAAGACTCCCATATAATACCT
>NW_007254295.1:0-530 GCF_000164805.1 Carlito syrichta | reverse complement strand
TGAACTGCAGAGACGGGTTCTTGGTTATAACAATCAAGAGGACCAGAAGCCTACTGGTAATCTATAATGACACTTGTCCTTTCCAAGTGGCAAGGTGATATGAAGAATTTGGAGAACTCAAAGTCCAGATTCCAGATAAGCCCTTATAATGGAGCACTGTAGAATTCATGGTTTGAGATCTCACATAACCCACATTCCTTTTTTTATTATCAGGAAGACACCCGGACGTTTTCAGGTGTTGTGGAAGGCCAAACTCGTACATACCAATACTCATAGGGCCAGAAGTTTCCCAGGGATCTGAAATCCAAGTTTGCTGGTTCCCCCTTAAGAATACGTCCTTATTATGTGGGAACCCCTATTCCCGTATTCTGAATACCAAGTCCAGCAGTAGTTTCTGGACCACGAGGTAAACGTGAAGCCAGTGGTCACATTAACAAATGGCAAGATGATCCTTGGATTGTGGAATCTGGCCTTGCAGGACCCTGTGAAAAAAACAGACCAGTAAACTGGCTTCTCAGTTACAACTATCA
>NW_007254294.1:1857-2625 GCF_000164805.1 Carlito syrichta | reverse complement strand
CCTGTACCTTGCAAAATTATTCATCATTTAAAAAAAGTATTACCTGTAGACTTGCCCTTTCAAAAATGTTAAAGAAAAAATTTTTTTTGAGTCAGAGTCTTACTCTGTCACCCATGCTGGAGTGCAATGGCATGTTCACAGTCACTGCAGTCTTGACCTGTTGAGTTCAGGCAATAGAGGGAAAGAAAATAAAATGGGTCAAAAACTTAGATATGTAAACAGAAAGGAAGAGCATTGGAGGAAGTATACTTGAAAGTATGATAAAACGTTTATTTTTCTTATTATTAATTGATCTAAGAGATAAAATTTGTTCAAATTAAGAATACTAAGTTTGTATTAGCTTATGTAAAACGAAAATGAATAATAGCAATGAAACAATAAATAGGGGGAAAGAATTAGGAATATTTTGCTATTAAATGATTCTTGCACTACACATGAGGTGGTATAGTGCTACTCGAAAGTGGTCTTCTGGGGACGGCATGATGGCTCACACCTCTAACCCTAGCACTTTGGGAGGACACGGCAAGAGGATTGTTTGAGCCCAGGAGTTCGAAATTAGCCTAGGCAATATAGTGAGAAAGTGTCTTTACTAAAATCAAAAAATTAGTTGGACACGTTGGTGTGCATCTGTAGTTCCAGCTACTTGGGAGGCTGAGGCAGAAGAATTGCCTGAACTCAAAAGTTTGAGGTTAAAGTGTCATGATTGTATCATTGCACTTCACCTTGGGTGGCAGTGTGAGAGAAAGAAAGAGAGAGAGGGGGAGGAAG
>NW_007254294.1:0-747 GCF_000164805.1 Carlito syrichta | reverse complement strand
ATTCTTTGAAGAGACAATCTGTCAAGACTCACAAAAGAAGTAGGACAGTTGTCCCTCAATATTCATGGGAGACTGGTTAAAGGACATTTCCATGAATACCAAAATTCATGGATGCTCAATTCCTTTACATAAAATGGTGTACTATTTGCTTATAATCTATACATGTCCTTCCAAATAATTTAAATATCTCTAGACTATGTATAATAATTAATATGGGTAAATGGTATGTAAATAGTTGTATCATTTTAAATTTGTATTATTTTTATTGCATATTTTTATTTTTATTGGTATCTTTTTCAGATATTTATCATCTGAGGTTTGTTAGATCTGCAGAAAAAGGACCCTCAGAAGGTTGACTATATGTAGATTAAATTAAATTAATAATTAATATACTTGAAAAGTAGAAATCATTAGTCTAAGATAGGTTCACTTGTAAATTCCATCAAACATTTAAGAAATAAATTATGCCATTTTTCCATATTATCTTCTAGAAGGTAGAAACAGAAGAATTACTTCCTAAATTATTCTATGAAGCAACCATTGTCCTAATATTAAACCCAGACAAAAACCTGACAAGTAAAAAACACAGAAAAGTTGCTCTTTTAAGCATAGTTTGAAAAATCCTCAACCAAATATGTCATATCTAACAATCTATAAAAAGGGTATAAAAGATGACCCAGTGGGATTTATCTCAAGAATGCAAGACTGAATCAACATTTGAAAATCAGTTCATGTAATCCATATCCA
>NW_007254293.1:2099-2453 GCF_000164805.1 Carlito syrichta | reverse complement strand
GGGCTATCAAAAATGAATCCAAAGATTAGCCAGGTATGGTGGTTCCAACCACTCGGGGAGCCATTGTGGGACAATAGTCTCAGCCTGGTAGGTGGAGTCCGTGGTGGCCATGAGCATGCCCCTGCACTGAGATCTGAGCAACAGAGTGGGATTCCAACTCCAATTAATAATAATCACCACCACTGCCACCATCACCACCCCTGCGACCCAACGCTAGGAGTCACCCTCAGGGATGATAGAGGAAAAACACTTCCCCCCTTCATTTGTAGGATGTTTCAAAGGTGGCCAGTGGGTCAGTCTGTCCTGCGCCTAAAACCATGCATTATAAAAGGCCTGCATCCACCCTCCACAATC
>NW_007254293.1:0-708 GCF_000164805.1 Carlito syrichta | reverse complement strand
CTCCCACAACAAAGCAAGGACAGCCATTTGGTGGCGTTAGCACTGGAAGGTGCCGAGTTTGGGGACCCTAACATGTGGGGAGGCAGGGGTGAAGAAATGAGGGAAGAATGTTTGCAAGATAATGGATTTCTTTTTTCTTTCTTTTCTTTTCTTTTCTTTTCTTTCTTTTTTCTTTCTTTCTTTCTTTCTTTCTTTCTTTCTTTCTTTCTTTCTTTCTTTCTTTCTTTCTTTCTTTCTCTCTCTCTCTCTCTCTCTCTCTCTCTCTCTCTCTCTCTCTCTCTCTTTCTTTCTTTCTTCCTTTCATTTCTATCCTCACTAGGTTGCCCGGACTGCTCGCAAAACCCCCAACTCAGGTCATCCTGTTGGTCTGAGCTCCAAAACTTCTGCAATCTCAGGTTTTCCATTCGGTCTCCTGGTCTTCCTTCCTGGTCTTGAACTGTGGGCCAGAGGCTATCTTCCCCCCGAGGCTTGCCCTCACCCAATGTTTTCTATGTTTTGCTTGAATCGAGGTGGTGTCTTGCTATAGTGTTCAGTCTTGACTCAAGCTCCCGGGCTCTGGCCATCTTCCCGTCTCAGCCTCCCCAAGTGCCAAGGAGAGAGGCGTGAGTCACCCAGCCATCTATGCCCCACTGAAGGTTCGAGAGTCACACCCTCCCTTTCACCAAGTTGTCCCCTGGGATGAGTGAGTGGGTCCACCCTGGGGAACGA
>NW_007254292.1:1951-2758 GCF_000164805.1 Carlito syrichta | reverse complement strand
CTGGCTAGCCAGCTCTCTACTTCGTTAAGTCAGCTAGCTAAATCAGCTGACTAGGCTTCAGGTTAGCTAGGTAGCTAGGCAATTAAGTCAGTCAGCAAGACAGCTGGCCAACTAGTTAAGTCAGCTTGCTTAGTCAGCTGGGTAACAGCTGGCTAGCTAGTTATGTCAGCTCATTAAGTAGTTGTTTAGTCAGCTGGCTACCTAGTTAGAAAGCTAGTTATGGCCCAGGCTCAGTGGCTCATCCAGTAATTCTGTGCTTTTGTGAGACTGAGGTGAGTGGATTTCCGGAACCTGCAGGTTTGAGACCCACCTGGGCGGTGAGACCTCATCTCTACAATAAATAAAAAAATCAGCTGAGTGTTGTAGCGCATTCCTGTAATTCCAGCTACTCGGAAGGCTGAGGCAGAGGGATCACTGGAACCCATCAGGTCGAGGCTGTGGTGGCTGGGAGCAGACACTGTACTCCAGTCTGGGCAACAGAGTGAGACTCCAACACAAAAAAATAATAATAAAAATAAAGCTAGTTACGTCAGATGGGTAACCAGCTGGTTCGCTATTTATTTCAGCTAGTTAAGTCAGCTGGCTTACTAGGTAGCTAGCTATTTACAGCAGCTAGATATGTCAGCTAGCTTTCTAGTTAATTCAGCTAGTGATTTCAGCTAGCTATATGATAGCTAGATAGGTAAGATAGGTAGCTAACTAGTTACATTAGCTTATTAAATCAGCTGGCTAGCTAGGTAGACAGCAGGTTAAATCAGCTAGTTAAGTCAGCTGGCTAGCTAGTTAAGTCATTTAAGTCAACTGGTT
>NW_007254292.1:0-1299 GCF_000164805.1 Carlito syrichta | reverse complement strand
TAGTCAGCTAGCTAGGTAAGTCAGCTAGCAAATCAGCTAGTACTTAGCTAACTAGTTGGCTAGCAACTCAGCTAGCTGGTCAGCTACTAGTGGGCTCACTCACTGTCCCATCAGGTCAGTTAACTTGTCAGCTCACTCGCCTGCTAACTGGTCAGCAAACTAGTCCTCTTGCTTTTCAGCCATCAGGTCAACTGTCTTGTCGGCTATCTTCCAGGCCAATAGGTCAGCTAACTAGTCAGTTTGCTCACCAGCTGACTAGTTAAGTCAGCTCACCTGTTGGCTCACTCTCCAGCAGACAAGTTAAGGCAGCTCACCCATCAGCTCACTCGTCAGCTGACTTATTAAGACGGCTTACTGGTTGGCTCACTCGCCAGCCAACTACTTAAGTCTTCAGACCAGTATGCTCACTCTGCATGCCTACTAACCTCAGCTTACCAGTCAGCTCACTCACTGGCTGACTAGTTAAGTCAGCTGACCAATCGCCTCACTCTCTGGCCTGCTAGTGAAGTCAGCTCACCTATCGGTTAACTTGCAGGCAGGCTAGTGAAATCAGCTCACCTGCTGTCTCACTCACTGGCCAACTAGTTAAGTCAACTAATCTGTCATCCGACTAGACAGCCAACTAGTTGTCAGCTAATCGATCAGCCCAATTTTCAGACAACTTAAAAGCCGACAAGTTAGTTCAGCTAAATAGTTGGCCAACTAGTTAGATCTGCAAACAAGCCTGCCAACTAGTTAACCGAGCAAACTAATGGGCCAAATCTTCAGTCAATTAGTTAACCCAGCTAACTATTCGGCCGACTAGTCAGCCAATTTGTTAAACCAGCTAACAAGTCAACTGAGTAATCAGCCAACGTGTTATACCAGCTAAATAGTCGACCAAAAATCAGCTGACATGTTTGGTCACCTAGCTATCCCGTTATTCAATTAGTTTATTCAGAAAGTTAACTTATTTACCAACTATTTAAAACAGTTATCTAACTCATTAACCAACTCGTTAAGTCAGCTAGCTATCTCGTTAGCCAACTAGTTATGTCAGCTAGGTAAGTCAGGTAGCTAACCAGCTAGCAAGATAAGTCAGCTATGTAAGTCAGCTAGCTCACTAGTTAGCTAACTATCTAAATCAGCTACTTAAGTCTGCTATCTAACTAGTTAGCTAATTAAAGTCAGCTAGTTAATCAGCAAGTTAAATAGTTAGCTATGTATTTAATTCAGGTAGTTAAGTCAGTTAGCAAGCTAGTTAAGTCAGCCAGTTAAATCAGCTAGATGAGTACTTAAGTCAGCTAGCTAAGTTGGTTA
>NW_007254291.1:0-2582 GCF_000164805.1 Carlito syrichta | reverse complement strand
CTCTCATCATCCCAGTGCTTTGGGAAGCCGAGGTCCAATGGCTGGCCTGAGCCCGCAGGCTGAGACCCACCTTGACACCTCAGCAAGACCTCGTCTCTACCCTCCATCCCAGTGAGCCGGGCGTGGTAGCACATGCCTGTAGTTCTGGCTCCTCAGAAAACCAGGGAAAGACTTGCCAGAGCCTGGTAGTCCAGGGCTGCAGTTGCCGGGAGTGTGTCACTGCCCTCCAGTCTGTATGACGGTGTTAGACTCTGACTCATATAAAAAAAGAAAAAAGGAAAAAAAAGAAGAGCATCCATTTGTGTATGGAATTGGGATCATCGTGAACAGACCGAGATCATTTGGGAAGGAGGCTCCGTCCTTGGGACTAGAGTTTACGAAAGACACCTCCCATGTGCATCACAATGTGCCTCCATGGCTACACAGGGAATGTTTTGTGTAGGCAGTGTAGGATGGAATAATCAGGAGAGGAGGAGGCACACCTCAACCCGAAGGTGGCATACCAGGTCACCAGAACCTGGGCTGGCTGTGGCGATGCCAGTGACATTTATGGCTCTGTTCTTGATGGCTGCCCTAGCCTGGGGCCATCTCTTCCGTAAGTTCAAATGCATTTTTGCCATGGGGCACGAGTATGGAATGTGGAGGCAGGCCTTATGGGGCGTGTGGCTGAAGTTGTCAGAGGGATATGCCCAGTGGTCACCTCTGAAACTTCCAGTGAGCAATAGGCCAGAAAGTGTTTTTTTCTCTCCCATCCTTGAGGGTGACTCCTCTTGATGTTTGACAGGAATGGTGGTGGTGGTGGTGGTGATTATTTATCTTTGGAATCAGAATCCATGTCTGACGCCTAGGCCAGAGCACAGGGGCATATTCACGACCACTGCAGACTGCACCTGCAGGGCTCAGGCAATCCTCCTGCCTTGGCCCCCTGAGTGGTTGGAACCCAAGCCTGCTCCACCATGTCAGGCTAATATTTAGATTTACTTTTTATAGCTGAGACGAGGTCTCACCTCATGTCCTGGGTTGGTGTTGAACGTGCAGTCACAGGCCATCCACTCACCTGGGCCTCCGAAGGTCTGGAATGCCAGTCTGAGCCACTGAGTCCGGACTGTGGTTTTGGTGGTGGTGGTAGTTGGTCTTATTCTGAGTCAGAGTCCCACTCTGTCACACAGGCCAAAGTGGAGGGTCATGCTCATAGTCACTGCAGACTCCACCTGCTGGGCTCAGGCAATCCTCTGCCTTGCCCACTGAGTGGAGCCCCGGGGTCAGAGACCAGCCAGGGCAATGTGGCCAGACATTGTCTTGGCAAAAGGGACACAAAATTCAGTCAGGCGTGGTGGCCCTCAGAGTCCATGCTGCTCAGGTGCTGAGTCTGGAGGACCCCATGAGCCCTGCAGGTTGAGGCCCTGGAAGCCATGGTTGTGCCATCATGGCCCAGCCAGGGGGTTAGGGACTACAGTGACATAAAAGATGCCTCCAACGTGCATCATGATGGGTGTCCACTACTCCCCAGGGAAAAGTCCACGTGGGCGTGGTACGATGGAGTGATTGGGAGAGGAAGGTGTCCTCCACCTGCCCGAAGTTGGCAGAATGGGAGACCAAAACCTGGGGTCCAGAGATGGCCAGATGACTCATGCCTGCCTCCTCGATACTAGCAGAGGCCGAGGTGGGATGATGCCCAGAGTCCGGGAGCTCAAGACCAGGTTAGACACAATAGCGAGCTCCCACTTTGACCCCAAGCAAAACCTAGAAAACCGTAGGTAAGGACAGACCTTGGTGGGAGGATTACCTGCAGACCAGAGTTCATGACCCGGCAGGAAGACCAGGATGTCAACCAAATGGAAAGCCTGGAATTGCAGCAATTTGGGAGACCCAGGCAGAGAGGCTGGACCATTGGGCAGTTTGAGAGCAGCCTGGGTAACCTAGAGAAGTATGGAAAGAAAGAAGGAAGGAAAGAAAGAAAGAAAGAAAGAAAGAAAGAAAGAAAGAAAGAAAGAAAGAAAGAAAGAAAGAGAAAAGAAAGAAAGGAAAGAAAGAAGGAAGGTAGGAAGGAAGAAAAGAAAGAAGAAAGAAAGAAAGAACTCCATTCACTTGGAAACCTTCTTCCCTCAGTCCTTCCCCAATGCCTCTCCACAAGTGAGGGTCCCCCAAGCGTGGTACCTTCCAGCCCCAATCACACCCAATGGCTTCCCCTCTTTGGTGTGGGAGTTCCCAAGGTCCCCTTGATTTTGTCGGCTCTCCTCTCTGAGGTGAGAAAAGTGCCCCAGGCAGACTGAACTTTGGACTCGGCAATGAGGACCTTCTGCCAAGAAAGGCCAGGGACACCTCCGTCACCCGTGTTCATTTCTTCCCCCAAATTTCAATTTTTCTGGCTCAAAAGACAGTCGCCCTTTGAACACACCATGCATAGTTGAGAATCTGTGTATGATTCTGATGTTTTTGGAGAAAGGCTCTGGCTTTTTGGCCCAGACCGTCATTCACTGCCAGTCTCGAAATGGCAGGCTCCGGCAACCCTCCCACCTCAGCCCTTGTAGTGACCAGGATGATGGGCATCATGACCACAGATATGTTCTGATGGAGGTGGA
>NW_007254290.1:1936-2634 GCF_000164805.1 Carlito syrichta | reverse complement strand
AGGGTTCACTTAAGACCAGAGTTACATTCAAATATGGCAAGAAGATTCGTTTTGTTATGGAAACTGGCCTTTTGTTGTTCAGAGGAACCTAACATACTTGGAGTACCCGATATCCGTTTACAGCTTTCAGGAGGACCAGAATGTTAATGGAGTCCTGAAATGATCGATTCTTAATATCCGCATGCTAAATTGCTCCTAACCATTTGGGGAGCTCAAAGCCGTGTTTCGTGGTTGTCTCATAGCTGAAAACCTGGGAATTTTTTGGATTGAGGACTCGTACAAAAAAGATTCTTTATTCTTCCTTAGTTAGAGGCCGTGTAGTGTCCTTTATATCAGGACTCTCTTTCCCTACATTCCTATTTTGAAACCCTGATTCTTGTTTAGCACTTAGTAAGACGTCATGTAGATTTTTTGGTAGATGTATTGTGTAAACAGATTTCTTCTTTTTTCTTAGAAAGAGGCCATATAGTTTCCTGTGTATGAGGACTGCTATTACCCAAAATCCGGCCTCCAATCCCTGATTCTTCCTTACCCATCAGCAAGATGCCCTGTAGATTTTCAGGAGTTAGGACTCGTATAACCCAGATTCCTTATTTTTAGCAACAACCTTGCAGTTGCCTGTATATGAGTACTCCCTTTCCCATATACATGCGTTGAAAGCCTGCTGCTTGTTTAGACCTTAGGAAGACGCCGTGTAG
>NW_007254290.1:0-456 GCF_000164805.1 Carlito syrichta | reverse complement strand
TTCCTAGGGACGTGGATTTCATGATTCTTGGGTACCTTTAAAAATACGTACTAAACATTTAGCAACTACAAAACCTTTTTCTCATCCCGAACTAAAAAGAGTAATGGAAGGGGAAGCATTACATTGTTCACCATAAGACCAGAGTTACATCCAAAAATGGAAAGAAGATTCTTTTTGTGCTGGAATCTGGCTTTAGTTTTTCTGAGGAACCTAACGGACAAGGAGTGCCCAATACCTGTACACAACTTTCAAGAGGACCAGAATTGCTGGAGTACTTAAATGACCGATTTGTAATATCCGCATGCTAAATTGTTCCAAAACATTTGGGGAGCTCGATTCCTGTTTCTTTTTCGTCCCATAGAAGACACCCTGGGAATTTTATGGATAGAGAACTCGTATAAAAAATATTCTTTATTCTGTTTTAGTTAGAGGCCGTGTAGTGTCCTGTGTATGAGG
>NW_007254289.1:11874-12715 GCF_000164805.1 Carlito syrichta | reverse complement strand
GAAGGCATAGCATCATGTGAAGTGAGTTACATCAATATTGTTGCTTTTCAAAATATCCTCATGTTCTGTCAATGCAAAACCAAAACTAAACAGAGAACATACTTATGCTTTCTGAAAAAACAAACAAAAAAACCATCTTCTAATGCCACTCAATATTTGATATTTATTTCAACTTGACCTTTCAGTAACTAAGCTTCCATATAAATTGCATCTGTAAAGTTTTCATTCTGAATACCCTAGTATTTCCAATGGCATATATTTTGAACAAAGGCCAGTCCACATTCTTTAAATTTGTAGCGTCTTTACAATACACGGTCTAATGTCAAATAAAGTATTTGCTGGTTAGTGTCTTTAGACATGTTTTACATTTGTACATTCAAAAGATCTGTGGTTTGAGTAAAGATAACGGTGCTAGCTGAGCTTGGTGGCTCGGCCTGTAATACTGGCTACTCAGAAGGCTGGGGCGGAAGGATCGCCGGAGTCCAGCAGGTCGAGGCCGCGGTGGCCGGGAGCGGCAACTGCACTCCAGTATGGGCAACAGAGTGAGAATCCAACGCAAAAAAAAAAAAAAAAGATAACGGTGCTCTTTACATCTGTAAATTTCTCACCAGGTCTCTATTACTTATAACTAGTAATATGATTTTCCAGTCACTAGAGATACTGAAAATTTAAAGTATAAATTGTCTGATGTTGAGAAAACTTGTAATAACAGTGAAAAGGTTTACTCCATTCTGCCCATGTATAGGAAATCCCTAAATATAGATGCTCATATGTCAACCAAATATTGAATGAAAGCTAAAGGCTTTATCTCATTCCTCTCATTTATATAGTTTCATCTCAG
>NW_007254289.1:9436-10938 GCF_000164805.1 Carlito syrichta | reverse complement strand
TTATGGTTTCTCCCCAGTATGCACTTGATACATCCAGTAAACATTGAATGGGAGCAAAAGACTTGACCACATTCTTAATATTTGTAGGATTTTTCCACAGTATGGTCTTACGTAAAGCAAATCCAAAGTGAGAGTGAAAGGCTTTAACACATTCTTGATATTTGTAGGGTTTCTCTCCCCAATAAACCTTTATATATCCAGGACGCTTTGAATGGGAGCAAAAGACTTTGCCACATTCTTCACATTTGTAGGATTTCTCCACAGTATGCAGGTTCTTATGTTGAGAAAATCCAGAGTGAGAGTGAAAGGCGTTGCCACATTACTCACATTTGTAGGGTTTCTCTCCAGTATGGATTATTCTATGTTGAGTAAGTTGTGAATGAGAGTGAAAGGCTTTGTCACATTCTTCAGATTTGTAGGGTTTCTCTCCATTATGGATCACTGTATGTTGATTAAGGTTTGAATGAGAGTGGAAGGTTTTGCCACAATCTTCACATTTGTTGCATTTCACTCCAGTATGGATCACTGTATGTCGATTAAGGTTTGAATGAGCATGAAAGGCTTTGTCACATCCTACACATTTATAGGGTTTCTCTCCAGTATGGATCACTGTATGTCGAGTAAGATGTGAATGATAGTTAAGGGCTTTGCCACATTCTGCACATTTGTAGGGTTTCTGTCCAGTATGCATCATCATATGTTGAGTAAGGAGTGAACAATGTGAAAGGTTTTAACACATTCCTCACATTTGTAGGGTTTCTCTGAAGTATGGATCATTGTATGTTGATTAAGGCTTGAACGACAGTGAAAGGTTTGCCACATTCCACATATTTTTAGGGTTTCTCTCCAGTATGGATCATTGTATGTTGAGTAAGGTTTGAACAACAGTGAAAGGCTTTGCCACATTCCTCACATTTGTAGGGTTTCTCTCCAGTATGGATCACTGTATGTTGAGTAAGAAGTGAACGAATGTTAAAGGGTTTGCCACATTCTGCACATTTGTAGGGTTTCTCTCCAGTATGGATCAGTGTATGTCGAGTAAGATTTGAACGAGAGTTAAAGGCTTTGCCACATTCTGCACATTTGTAGGGTTTCTCTCCAGTATGAATCATTGTATGTTGAGTAAGGAGTGAACGAATGTGAAAGGCTTTGCCACATTCTTCACATTTGTAGGGTTTCTCTCCAGTATGGATCACTGTATGTCGACTAAGATGTGAACGAATGTGAAAGGCTTTTCCACATTCTTCACATATGTAGGGTTTCTCTCCAGTATGCATCATCATATGTCGAGTAAGGAGTGAACGAATGTGATAGGCTTTGGCACATTCTTCACATTTGTATGGTTTCTCTCCAGTATGTATCATTGTATGTTGAGTAAGTTTTGAACCACAGCGAAAGGCTTTGCCACATTCTTCACATTTGTAGGGTTTCTCTCCAGTATGGATCACTGTATGTTTAGTAAGATGCGAATGAGAGATAAAAGGCTTTGCCACATTCTGCAC
>NW_007254289.1:0-9416 GCF_000164805.1 Carlito syrichta | reverse complement strand
GCTTTGCCACAGTCTTCACATTTGTAGGGTTTCTGTCCTGTATGACTCACTGTACGTTGAGTAAGATGTGAACGATGAAGTCTCTCTCTCCTATGATTCTTTCATGTCTATTTACATAGGATGATTTCTTAAACACTTTCCCAAATATACTGTGTATATTTCCTCCACTATTCTTTTGATGTTGACTATATTTTGAAAACCTGTTAAACGTTCGGTTATATTTGTGTTTGAAAACCATTTCAGAAATAAGGATACTCTGGTGGATAAATATTTGCAGTATTGATGAAAGGCTTCCAAGCAGGCTCGATGGCTCAGCATGTAATCCTGCACCTTTGGGAGGCTGAGGTGAGTGGATTGTCTGAGCCCGTGGGTCGAGACCCACCTGGGCAGTGAGACCTCATCTCTACAATAAATCAAAAAATCAGCTTGGTGTGGTAGCTCATGCCCATAATTCCGGCTACTTGGAAGGCTGAGGTGGAAGGATTGCTGGAGCCCAGCAGGTGGAGGCTGCGGTGGCCAGGAGCAGGCGACCGAGTGAGACTCCAACTCAAAAAAAAAAAAAAAAGAAAGTCTTTCCTTCTCTTATTACATTTGTAGTTGTTATTTGCAACTGAGTGTTCTATCTGCCCTTCACCCTCTTGCACACTTACCCAAGATTTTTGTAAGCATAAGTTCTTAAGGACATATTTACCATAATTTCCCATTGGCATCTTTGCAAGTGAGTCTTCTATGCTCTTCTCTGGCAAAAGGCCATCAGTATAATGAGAAGTCACAGCTGAAAATCATAAAAATAAAAATTTACTCGCTGTGCTAGACTCAGGTGAATATCCTTTGAAAATAAAACATAATATGATACCATGGTAAGGACATAAGTATGATGACAAGTACAAATCACAGGTTTCCACTCCATCATAAATATATGTACTTAAGAAAATACTTACCCCATTGTCTGAGTGAGAACTCAAAAAACAGCTAATACCTTGCAGAATCCACATGATAAAATGAGTTACATGGAAGAGAAAGTTTAGTAATTTTGCCACCATAATTTCTCTTCCTTTACAATGCAGCATCATGCAATCAGATGGCATCTTCTCACTCTTCAATTCTTCCTCAGGGAATAACAGAAGAGTGGAATATGAGTCCACATTTCTGTCCTTTGAGGGTTTATACAGAGACTGTTTCTGTTCCAATGTACAGACGAGACACAACTTAAGAACAGGTATGAGTCTCCTAGAATCTCTAACTTAGTGATTATTGTTATATAAATCTAGACAAAGCAGCACCATAAACATTATTACATGTTTATCTTTGAATTTGAAATACCCCAATTCAAACAAAGTATGCCAAAGTATAGAAAGAATCAGGTATTTGAATCGGCACTGAACATCACCAATAGAGGCAATTTCAAAAAAACACAATGATGATATATTGTCTTATAGCTGTTAGAATGACTAATATCAACCAGAAGAGAGAAAGAACTTTTGATAAGGATGTGAAATGAAAGAAATCCTGTATACTCTTGGTAAGTTTAAAATTGGTAGAGTCATAGAAAAATTATTATCAACATTCTTTAAAAATAAGCCATATAACAAAGAAATCCCTTTTCTGGGTTTATAACCAAAGGAAATAAAATCAGTATCAAAAAGAAGTCTCCAACCCCTATGGGAATTGCAACATTTGTCAAGATGGCCAAGCTTGTAAACAACCTAAATATTTGTGGAATCTCTGTTGATTAAGAAAATAACACACACACACACACACACACACACACACACACACACACACACACACGTATATATGCACAATAGCTGCTTCAGCCAATAAATTTTTCAAATAATTCTGTAATTTTAACCTTATGGATGACATTGTAAGACATTATGCTAACTGAAGTGACCAGGCTCACACACACACAAATGCTGCGTGAGAACGGGTACAGTGGCTCAAGTTTGTAAACCCATCACATTGGAAGACTGAGGTGAGAGGATTGCCTGAGCTTAGAGGTTCAAGACCCGTCTGGGCACCTGGGTGAGACCATGGGTCAATGACAAATACTAAATAAGCTTGGCATGGCAGTGCGTGCTTGTAGTTCCAGTTACTTGAAAGGCTGATGTGGAAGGATCGCCAGTCCAGCAATGAGGCTGTGGTCGTCATTAGCATGCCACTGCATTCCAGCCTGGAGTGAGACTCCAACTCGGGGAAAAAAAATCCTGTATGATCTCCTCCTGTGGAATCAAGAAACTTTACACTCATACAGGAAAAAAGTACAACGTGGTCACCAGGGCCTACAGGTGGGAAAATGGACATGTTTCTCAATGGTTGCAAAATTTGAGTGATAACAAAGTCTTAGGGAACTAATGCGTACCACAGTGACTTATCGTTAATAATGAAATAATGAAAATTATTTCTAATGCTTAGAAAATTTGCTAAAATAGAAGACACTATGTGTTCCCCTTACAAAACATAAAAATGGCAAGTACGTAAGATGTTTATGTGTTCATTAATATAATTGTAATCATCATTTCACACTGTATAGGCATATCAAATTATTACATTATGTACAACACATGGTTATACATTTTTATTTATGTATAAAAACCTGATGCTAATCACACATAAACATACATACGTGTTTGAATACATGCATACTTGAAGCTAGTCCTAAGCTTCATACTAAAGAAAATTATAAAATAAGAGTTATTAAGACACAAGGTAACATTTAGGAGTTTAACATATGTTTACCAATCCTTATACAATATAGTATACTTAAATATTTGGATGTAAAGAAAAACTACCAGTCTCAGATCATACTATAAAAGTAAAATTTAAGTAAAATATCAGAACTTCTTCTATTTTTTTTTTGTTTTTTTGAGCTGGAGTCTCACTCTGTCACTCAGAGTGGAGTGCAGTGGCTGCTCCCGGCCACCGCAGCCTCAACCTGCTGTACTCCAGAAATCCTTCCGCCTCAGCCTTCCGAACTACAGGCACACGCTACCACATCTGGCTCATTTTGATTTATTGTAGAGATGAGGTCTCGCCGAGTTGCCCAGGCAGGTCTCAAACCCACAGGCTCAGGCAATCCACTCACCTCAGCCTCCCAAAGGCACAGGATTACAGGCTGAGCCACCAAGCCCGGCTAGGATTTCTTCTATTAAGAGAGATGATTTGTATTGAGGTAGGACTATTGAGAATGAATTTAAATAAAATCATTGGAAGTCTCCCTAGTATAGAAAATCATAAATTAGAAAACATGTAACATGTATCCAGAGTGTTCTTAAAATTTCTCAAACAGAAACAAAATCACCGCTTACATGCTTCCAACCATGATGCAAATAGAAAACATAAAATATAGTTTCACATGAATTTCCAAATAAATAAGCAAATACTTGCATGTCTCCAAAGCATCAGAAAGATTGTCAGATCATGCAGTTCCTAACAAAGTGTTAAGTGGACTTTGATTTCCTCTGTGAACTTGAAAGATCATTGAAGAAGCACAGTCTTTGGAGAATTTCCAAACATGGAATAACAGATGTCCCTTTGTGACAGGAAGAGAAAGAATCCCAGGTTTCCTAGAAACCATTTCCCCTGGAGCAGACCACCTTCTCAAACCACATTTCAAGCTCTGATTTCTCAACCTGTGTCATCTGCTTCATTCACTCCCACCTACCTGGAAGTTTGGCTAATGTGCCACATCTCTTCACATCCCAGGGCTCTTTCCTTTGCTCCAGACACATAATGAGGTCTGGCTTAGAGACAGCAAGTCCTGTTTAGTTAGAAAAAGTAACATGACTCTTGCTAAGGTTCTTAGATTACACACCTAGTATTTGATCAGTAAAGAACACATTATACAAGATTCTAGAAAGATAACCCCAAAATACGGTTTCCCAATAAAAGCTTTAGAACATTTAGATAGAATTTTCAATTTATCGGTTTCTTTTTATTCTAAGTTGGAGTCTCACTCTGTCACCCAGGCTGGAGTGCAGGGGAAAGCTCATAGATACCCCAGTGCTCACCTGTTGGGCTCAGGTAATTCTTCTCCCTCAGCCTACCAAGTAACCAGTACTATAGGTACGCATTATGACTCCCAGATAATATTTTGATTTAGTGTAGAGATGGGGTCTTGCCAAGTTGCCCAGGCTATTCTTGAACCCATGGGCTCTGGCAGTCCTCTCAACGCAGTCTCGTAAACTGCTGGCATTACATGGCTGAGTCACCATGCCTGGCCTTAAATTTGTGAGTTCTTAGTTCAGTACAAGTGAGTCAATAACTTATGGTAGCAATTGGAATCAGATGTGGGCAATGATCTATGCCACTAAATTTCTGAACTTACCAATAATATAGCTAGAAGGACACTGGTCAACTTAAAATAGAGAAGGCTTCATGTCAAAATGAAACATCATTAATTTTTATTTTCTATGTTAACATATTACCAGCTTTTCATTGATAGTAGGAATCTGAAACTCATTCATGCAAAGCAGAAATTACCAAAAAACATTCTACGAAGGAAGGACATAAAATCCTTAGTATGAAATAGGGATTGTGTTTTGAAAGTTGACTCACCTAGAAAAACCAGGTTTCTATGGTTCTCTAACATCACAGTCCTGTACAATATTCGCTGAGGGGAGTCTAGGCATTCCCACTCCTCTGAAGAGAATTCTATGGCCACATCCTTGAATGACAACAACCCCTGAGGACAACAAAAACATATTTACCAAGTCACCATGGCCTCTAGGTAAAGCAAGAGTGAAAAGAACAGGGTCCAGCTGACAAGATAACTAGTATTATGCAATAAAGAAATTCATAATACAGAAATATCCTCTAATGAATTAAGTGTGGGGGGAAAAGGGATGAAATAAAATCCACTCAGTCAGTGTAGACTCTCTATTTTTGTGAGAGAAACAGCATAAAATTGACACACAGGCATGTACATTTGAAATTACTGATTATATCACACAGAATATGTTACATATACTGCTCCTACTAAGTCAGAAGATCCTCGTCAAGTTTTAATTTGTACAACCACGAATTGAATATTTTGTTAAAATGCAAATTCTGATTCAGAATACATAGATTTAGCCTGTGGTTCTGCGCTTTTTTGTTCAGTTCATGTGTCTCATTCTTTTCTTTTTTTTGAGTTACTGTCACACAGACTGGAGTGCGGTAGCCGCTCCCGGCCACCGCAGCCTCGACCTGCTGGGCTTTGGCGATCCTTCCGCCTCAGCCTTCCAAGCAGCTGGAACTATGGGCGTGTGCTACTACGCCCGGCTAGGTGCATGTCACTCTGAACCAGGCTAGGGTGCGCTGGCATAACCACACCTTATTGCAGTCTCAATCTCCTTGGCTAAAAGAATTCATCCTCCATAGCATCCCAAGTATTTGGGACAAATTCGTATCTTATCTCAAGGCACACAGGTGGAATACAATATCTGTGCTGAGATGTTTTAGCCAAAAGCTATACTAAATTATTATTACTTTTTGAATTGGAGTCTCACTCTTCTAGCCCAGGCTGGAGTGCAGTGGTATTCTCATGGCCACTGCAGTCTCAACCTGGTGGACTTAGGCAATCCTTGTGCCTCAGCCTTCCCAGTATCTAGAACTACACACACATGCAATCATGCCTAGCTAGTTTTTATAATTTATTGTAGAGACAAGGTCTCATAAATTCCCAAACTGTTATCAAAACACAGGCTTAGGCAAGTTTGTTGCCTCAGCCTCCCAAAGTGCTGGGATTACAGACTAAGTCAACACACCTATCAAATATAGTAATTTATAATCTCAATTTAATAACAAGCAAGCTCATGTTACACAGAAATCAGTCTACAGGTAGCTCCCATGGCATGCAATCCATGAAAGTTTACTTATATTTTTAGTTTTTGGCATCCTAGAGAGCAAGTCTCTTCTAATTATTCTTTATTCAGACTTTCTGGACTTAGTTTGGGCAGTAACTGCCATCCTGTTTAAATGTACATTTTACTAACCGTGTTCTGCTTGGAGCTGATGGAGCATCTAGACAGAACCTTAACAGTACTCATTCTAGGTAGGAGCAGAGGCTCATGCCTATAAACCTAGCACGTTGGAAGGCCATGGCAAAATAATTTCCTGAACCCTTGAGTGTGAGATCAGCCTGGGCAACTTGTCAAGGCTTCATCTCTACAATAAATTTAAAAATTAACTGGGCTCTGGTGGCCATGAATGTGCCAGTGCATTTCATTCTGGACAACAGAGGAAGACTACATACACATGTTTCTATCCTTCATTAGGATCTGAGGATCTATCCAATCTCCAATGAGATTCTTGGTTACCATGCCTTCCTACGACCCCCAGTAACAAGGGAACATTTTTAATAATGCAGGTCATACATTCTTGGCGAGAACAGAAGAGGCTTTGTAGGGAGCAGTGTCCGACAGATCCATTGAATATCACAGGAAGAACAAAAATACTTGAAACAAGATCATTAGGCAGGACCATCACAAGGACAGGAGGATGGTTTGCAAGTTTTACACACATGACAATCCCTCTGATCTGGGACACATTTACCTGAGAAGCAGCCATTTTTTCTTTTTTCTCCTACATCTCTGGGATTTCTTCTCAGGTGAGATTATCTAATCTAGTCACACCTACATTTAGAAAATATGCCTTTATTTATTTCAAAATTAAATGGAATATATTTAGTTTTTGTCAGAGTCTTACCACCCTCTTTGGAGCCCCTCGCCTGCTCTCCTGTTTGCCTGAGTTTCTCTTTGACTTGTTGATTCTTCCACCATCTTCATGAGGTGAGTCTACTTTGTCCCTTGGGATAGTTTTCCTTCTTTACAAATGCAAGATAACCCAGAGGACAGACATCAATTCTGCCTTTGCCCCTCAAGAACAGTGATATGTATAAAAGTGCACAGAAACCAGTCACCGAACTAAAATAAATTTTCTGAGAGTTACTAATTTAATAATATAAAACATAGACTTAATCAATCCAAAATACAACAGTCTACTTTCAAAATTCAACATAACTCCATTTTAGACTGGTGGGGTGGGGGAGATTTCTGGCCTCTTAATGTGTTTGCATGCAGCTAAAATAATTTTGAAATGCTAACAAGATAAGGTTGGCACCAGTATGCAGCTTTCTAGACTAACTCTGGGAAAGTGTAAGTATGTGCAGTAACTCTGTTTTGTTTACTGAAGGAAAAAGGAGACTGTAAACCGAGGACGAGAGAATTCACCACTGTCCAGGACTCCTCTAATCGCCCAGATGCCTGCAAGTCTAAGAAACCTCTTGATCTTAGCCCCTCTCTATCCCAAAGCCTGGATAAATTTTTTTTTTTTTCAGTTGGAGTCTCACTCTGTAGCCCAGACTGGAGTGCAGTGGCCACTCCTGGCCACCGCAGCCTCGACCTGCTGGGCTCCGGTGATCCTTCCGCCTCAGCCTTCCAAGTAGCCAGAATCATAGCATGCGCTACCATGCCCGACTGAATTTTTTTTTTATTTATTGTAGAGATGAGGTCTCGCTACCCAGGCGGGTCTCGAACCCACGGGCTCAGGCAATCCACTCACCTCAGCCTCCCAAAGGTGCGGGATTACAGGCTGAGCCACCGAGCCTGGCTAAAATTTTTTTAAAAGCACACATGGCTCGGAGTTTGACAAGCTCTCGCACGGCTTTGGTCTTTTCCTAAACCGGTGCTCAGCAAGGAGAAGGTCATGTTCAGCTTCCGTGCCAAGTTCGTGAAGCCCAATGGCGAGAAGCCAGATGTGTTCGAGTGTGGCATCTCCCAGGCTCTCCTGGAGCTGGAGATGAATTCGGACCTCAAGGCTCAGCTCAGGGAGGTCAACATAACAGCAGCCAAGGAAATTGAAGTTGGTGGTGGTCAGAAGGCTATCATAATCTTTGTTCCCATTCCTCAACTGAAGTCTTTCCAAAAAATCTAAGTGCGGCTAGTACGTGAATTGGAGAAAAAGTTCAGCGGGAAGCATGTTGTCTTTATTGCTCAGAGAATTCTGCCTAAGCCAACTGAAAAAACCACACAAAATATAAGCAAAAGCATCCCAGGAGTCGTAATGTGACAGCTGTGCAGGATGCCATCCTCGAGGACTTGGTCTTCCCAAGTGAAATTGTGCGCAAGAGAATCTGCGTGAAGCTGGACGGCAGCCAGCTCATCAAGGTACACTTGGACAAAGCACAGCAGAACAACGTGAAGCACAAGGTAGAATCTTTTTCCGGTGTCTACAGGAAGCTCCTGGGCAAGGATGTTAATTTTGACTTCCCAGAATTTCAGTTGTAAACAAATATAACTAAATAAAGTGTAATCACAGTAAAAAAACAAAACAAAACAAAAAAACCCGCATGACACAGGAGGGGTCTTTACGAGGCCATCCCCCTCATTTACTTGATTTTAATGGCCCTACCAAATAACGTCACAATCCCTGCTCCAACCCCTTATGTTGTCAAAACCGGGTTTGGACCGGGTGACACAAATGGCCAATGACACTAATGACTGACACTGGAGAGTTCCACCTAGATAATTCAGATAAGGCCACTGCAGGGCTGTCACTCAGGAGCACTTGCCCATCCCAGCTTCCCCTTGTCCCTTCTCAAAGCCTTTCCTCCCAGGCCCTCCAAGATCCCCACACCACATATCCTGGCTGGGGTTCTTGGACTAAAGAACCGCTATTGGCCAAGAGGCCTCCTTAACGTTGTGACGGAGCCACTGTTTAACGCTAGGGAGGAGAGAGGGAGTTGGCCATGATCATACCCTCCCCTTCCCCCCACCAGCACCCATGCAGGTCAGATCCTCTCCATGACCTTCGTGGGTTCTGCACACTCGGGGGTGGTGAGCTGCACGGAGAGTGCTCAGCAGGAAATGTCGCTGCAGGGTCAAGACCACAGGGTCCTGGCCCAGGACCACCTACACCGAGGGAACCGAACCGAGTCACAGGCTCAGACGGGTCCAGGCTTGGAGCTGATGGAGAGGTCAGTCCCTAAAGAGCCAGGACATCCAGGTCCACCTCCACTCCCCTTCTCGGGACGTCCCCGCACACTCACCACCTCCCACCTTTCAAGTGTCTCAGCACCCACCCTACAAATCTTCTAGGACAGGGGTCCTCAAACTAGGGCCCGTGGGCCACATCCGGCCCACCAGGTGTTTTTGCCCCCTTAACTTGTTACAACTAGCAGTGACAAATATGGAACAGGGCATTGACCATCCCATTGGCCAACAGCAGGCCCATAGTTCCCACTGAAATACTGGTAAGTTTGTTGATTTAACTTTACCTCTTCTTCATTTTAAATATTGTATTTGTTCCCATTTTATTTCACGTCAAAATAAGATATGTGCAGTGTGCATAGGAATTTGTTCAGTTTTTTTTTTTTAAACTATCGTCTACCCCTCCAATGGTCTGAGGGACAGTGAACTGGCCCCGTTTTAAAAGTT
>NW_007254288.1:0-1538 GCF_000164805.1 Carlito syrichta | reverse complement strand
TGCTCAGTGTTGGGAGAGGAAAAGGCACTTACCGGCCAGTCATTTGTGAGAGGTTTCAAAGGTGGCCACGGGACAGTGTTTCCCATGGCTTCAGCTATGCACCACAGAAGGCTTGCCTCCACACTCCACACTCGTGCCCCACAGCAAAAACATGTGAACTCACGGAAGTGACGGCCTTGAGCTAGGGCGGCCATCGGGCACAGAGCAATCAAAGCAGTGCAGCAACTCAGTGGAAAGCAAAGGTTTAGATCACCCAGTCTGCCACATTTGGATGTGACAGAGCCCCTTTCTCTCGTGAACACTACAGTCTCACCTGCTCGCCTAGACTTTTCGCTGGGGAGCTGTGGATGCCCACCATAATGCACGAGGGAGGCATCTTTTTTATCACCAGAGTCTCCATCAGCTGGGCTTGGGCGTGGCATCATGATCATGGCTCCTGGGGACTCAACCTGTGGTGTTCAGGCAGTCCTCCCACCTTGGCATTCTAGCAGCTGGACTCTGGGGATCACCATGCCTAACTCGATTTTGGGGACCTATCGCTGAGACGAGGTCTGGCCATGATGCCCGGGCTGGTCTCTGACCCATGGGCTCAGGCAGACTCCCACCTCAGATACTGATGACACGGGAATGATGGCTGTGAGTCATGGGGTCCAGCCTGGACTCGCACGTTTTGTAGGTGGGGGTGATGCAAAGTAATGCTCTGGGACGGAGGTCACCACATCCCATGTAGCTGGGATCACATGTGCCACTATGTGCAACTCCAGTGTAAGGTCGAGATGGGGGCTTTCTATGGTGTCCAGCCCGGTCTCGAGTTCCTGGGCTCCAGCCATCTATCCTTCTCGACCTTCCCAAATTCTGGGAGACAGGCATGAATCTCCTGACCATCTTCAACCACTCAAAGGTTTGCGAGTCACACCCTCCCTTTCCCTGAGGCAGACCTTGGGAGGAGCAGGCTGGATCACCCTGGGTAATGAGGCAGGCAGAGGGGTGTTCTCCCTGGCATAGACATACCCCTGCACCAGGCACTCATACCAGTGAGGTCCTGGCAGGTGACTCTGGCAGCCATCTCCAGGGTTGGTTATTCGTGAGGGAACAGGCCTTGTGGTGGGGTCCCAAGAAGGGTGTTCAGAGTCTCAGCCTGCCAGGCTCTGGTGACCCTTTCCCTGGCCTTCTGAGGAGCCAGAATGAGAGGCACACGCAAACACACCCAGCTCACTTGTGATGGAGGGTAGAGACAAGGTCTCACCAAGTTGCCTTTGTGGTTTTGGCCCACAGATTTTGGCTGGTAACTGGCCTTGGCCTCCCAATGCTCTGGCATGATGAGACTGAGCCCCTGAGACCAACCTCCCTCTTTCATTGAAAAGAAACTAGAAGGCCTGGTGTAGCGGCCCATGCCTGCAATCCCAGCACTCTGGGAGGTGGAAGTGGGAGGATGACTGGAACCCAGGAGCCCAATGTCAATCCGGGGCACAAAGGGAGACCCTGTTTTCACATCCATCCAAACTAGGAGTCTGGGGTCATGGTGCCCATTGTCCTGG
>NW_007254287.1:2093-3187 GCF_000164805.1 Carlito syrichta | reverse complement strand
CAATACTATTAGTCAATGTAACCTAAATAAGTGTACTGCCCCTAAAAGCCATGGAAAACACTTTCTTTCTAAGTTCAAATGGAGTGTTTACAAAGGCTGAACACATGTTGGGCCATAAAATAAGCCTCAATAAACTTCAAAAGATTGAGTCTTCCAATTTTGTTTCTTTTTGGTTCTCTTGACACCCAAATGCAGTCTACTCAATTTAGAAGGTCAGAGGTTGTAAACAAATAGTCATAAAAAGAAATATGAAATTACAATTATGGTAAGTTCTCTCTAAAATGAAATGAGGATAGTAAGGGGAAGAGATCTGATTTGAATACATATGAGCCTACCTGTAGAGTAATAGGGAGGGGAAGCTCATGCTTGGTTGGAGAAGGGAACAGAAATAGATCAGCAAGACATTGCTCATGACAAGAATTTTGAATTTTGTCTAATACATGGAGTGGATAAAGAAGGATTTTAAGCACAGAAGTAGCATGAACTCGCATTTTGAAATTTTACTCTGTCTACAGTATAAAGAAAGGTGGGGGAAAACCAAGAAGAAAGAGCAGATATGATAAAATGGTTAACAGGCAGCCACAAGAGCCTCCAAAGTGAAATGGTAGTGTGGAGTCCAGGCACCCCCTTCTTCCAAAGGAATGCCAGAGAACACTAGAGTCTCATGGGTCAAAAGCAGCACAAATAAGAAGGAAGTTGCTTTTATCCCCCACTTAACACAACAGGCAAAGCTGCAAAGTGGTCTGGGATAAAGGAAACACAGTACCTCAAGGAATGTATGTATCTCATGGAATGTGTGTGGTGGGTGGGGGAATGTGGGCGACTTAAATAAATCTACATTCAGATTGTAGTAAGAATGAGGGATTCAGTGGAAGACAATCCAGTCAGAGGACTCTAAAGAACAAACTGATTGTGCAGACTGCCAAAGTTACAGTTTGAGATGAATAAAAGTATTAGGTCAGAATCCCAGCAGGGCCTCCAAAATGTTAGGTCAGAACAGGGGTCTGTGATCTGGTGCTACAGGTAAGATAGAAAGAATTGCACAGAAGTCAACTTGGAAGATACAATTTATTTAAAAAGTAAATGAGAGGGAG
>NW_007254287.1:0-758 GCF_000164805.1 Carlito syrichta | reverse complement strand
CGTATATATTTATGCAGTATATGAATTGGGTAGTCTTATGTATGTCAAATCATTTATTCAAGAAATGTTTATTGAGCTGCTGCTATCCTCCAGAAAAAGCTGTAATGACACAATCCAAACCAAAACAAGTGAAATTCTTATTCTTGTAGAGTTTACAGTTTTGTGGGAAAGATGATCAATTTTTTAAATGCACTGTTAAACAAATTTTAAATAGTGGATGGAAGAGATTTATTTAGGGGCTTAAAACAAAAAGAAAAGGGACTTCCTCTTTTTCCCTTTCGATTGCTCTCAGTACTGTTATGATTTGTATCTGCTTCCTTCTCTCTGCTCCCATCTCCCTCTCACATACACACTTACTGGTAGCTGAGAATAGGGAGAAATTTTCAAGGCAATGAACAACTGCCTGACTCATAAATATTTGCCAAGATTGCTTTAAAAACTACATCCATAAATGATAATTTGAGAATAGATTCTCTGCCAAATTGCCAGTTCTTCAACCGCAGCCTGGACGCTGTCAGATTTGCTATGGTTTATTCATCACTCAGTTAACATCTGGCCAGACTCGGATTGTTCCAGTTAACTTGAACACAACAACCCCAAGTCATCTGACTTCCATCCTTTTACCTCTGCAATAGTTTTGAGATGGTATGAGTGACATCTCATAAGCACTTCTGATATTGTAATCACACTGCTTCTTTGCTTTTAATCAGAGGTTGGAGAGGTCATGGGAAGATTACATAACAGTTCAACTCGGATGA
>NW_007254286.1:996-10613 GCF_000164805.1 Carlito syrichta | reverse complement strand
CAGGTGTGTGGGCTCACACCTGTCACCCAGTGCTTTGTGATGCAGAGGCCAGAGGATGGCCTGAGCCCATGGGATCGAGACCACCCTGGGCACCTACTGAGACCTCGTCTCTACAAGAAATCAACAAAATGAGCTGAGCATGGTCACGCACATCTGTTGTTTGGGCCACTTGTGATGCCATGGCAGGAGGATATCAGGAGCCCTGCTGGTGGAGGACAAGGTAGTTAAGAGCAGGCCTCTGCACTCTGGGCTGGGTGACTGAGCAAGACTACGACTCAGAATAATAATACCAATGACGACCACCACCACCACAGGCCTGGCTAAGGGGCTCAGCGTGCCATACCAGCCCTTTGGAGTCCCAGGCAAGTGTATGGTCTGAGATTGAGGGTTTGAGACCAGCCCGGGACACTGGGTGAGACCTTGTCTCGGGCATCAAAAATAAATCCAAAGATTAGCCTGGCATGGTGGCACAGGCCTGTGGTTCCATCCACTCGGGGTACCGAGGCTGGAGGATCATCAGAGCCCAGCAGGTGGAGTCTACGGTAGCTGTGAGCATGCATCTATACTCTGACCTGGGTGACAGAGCAGACTTCTGATTCCAAATAGTAATAATCACCACCACTGCCACCACCATTACCACTGCCAACCAGTGCGAGGTTTCACCCTCAGGGATGGTGAGGAAAAGACACTTTATCTCTCATCAGTTGCAGGAGATTTCAAAGGTCACCACCAGGCTTGTCTGTCCTGTGCATTCCGTCACACATTCCAAAGGGCCTGCCTCCAACCTCCACACTCGTGCCCCACAGCAAAGATTCATTTGAGCTCATGGAACAGATGGCTCCGAGTTAGGGCCACCACTGGGCACAGTGATCAAGGCAGTTCGGCAACGCCACGGTCAGCCAAAATTCCGGTCACTTGGTCTGCCACCTTCATGCAGGGAGAAGGTCACTTCCTCTCTTGATCACTCCATCATCTCCCGACCATGTGAACCTTTCCTTGGGGAGCCATGGACGCTAGTCATGATGCACATGGGAGGCCTCTTTTTTGCCAGAATCTCCGTCTGCCCACCTGTGTCATAGCGCCATGATCATGGTTCCTAAGGCATCAACCAGTGGATTTCAGGTGGTCCTACCTCCTCGAACCCTGAGCAGCCGGGGCTCTGTGAGTCACCGTGCCTGACTCGATTTGGGATACCTCTCACCGAGATGAGGTCTGGCCATGTCACATGGGCTGATCTCAACCCCTGGGCTCAGGCAGCCTCCTGCCTCATCCTCACAGGGCACGGGGCTGACAGCCATTGCCCGGGGAGCATGGCTTGCACTCACACATTCTGTTGGAAGGGGCAATGCAAAGAAACGCCCTGGGACAGAGCCTACTGCATCACATGTAGCTGGGACAGTGGGCGTCAACACACAGGATTCCATTGTTTGTGTCTGGGGAGTGACGAGATCTTGCTATGTGACCCACGTGGGTCTCGAGCTCCAGGGCTCCAGTCTTCCCCTGCCTCAGTCTCCCATAGACACAGCCCTATTTTCAGCCAATTCATCATCTTTCAGGAACTCTAGGCCCAAGGCTGGGTCCTTCTTTCCAAATGATTTGTCTGTTCATGATGATCACAACTCCATACACAAATGGATGCTCTTCTTTTTTTTTCCTTTTTTCCTTTTTTCTTTTAATAACAGTCTCACTCTGTCACCCAGGCTGAGGGCGGTGGTTCCCTCCTGGCCACTGCAGCCTTGGCCCGCATGACTCCTGCGAGCCTTTCCCAAGCCTTCCAAGAAGCTGAAACAACAAGCATGCACCACCACGCCTGGTTCATTTGAGATGGAGGGTAGAGATGAGGCATCCCCGAGGTGGCCCAGGTGGATCTCGGCCCATGGGCTTGGACCGGCTTCTGGCCTCAGTCTTTCAAAGCACTGAGATGATGAGTCTGAGCCACCGGGCCCAGCTTCGATCCTTCCTAGAAAACGAAGCAGAAGGCCTGGCATGCAGTCCCATGCCTGGAATTCCAGCACTCTGGGAGACCAAGGCGGGAGGATGGTTTGAACCCAGGAACTCAAGACCTGCCCGAGCCATGCAGGGAGACAACATCTCCACACCCATCCAAACAGCAGGTCTGGGATCATGATGTGCATCATCCTGGGCACTCCAGAGGCTGAGGTGGGAGGATTGCCAGAGCCCACGATTTCGAGGCTGGCGGTGAACGACAGTTTGTGTCCCCGTGCACCAGCCTGGACCACACAGCCAAACCCTGTCTCCAATAATATTAGAATCATATACAGATTCTCAACTGCATGGTATGTTCAAAGGGCGTCTGGCTTTAGAGCCAGAAAAAAAATGACACTGGGGGTGAAGAAATGTCCATGGGTGAGGGATCTGTCCCCAGCCTTTCTTGGCATAAGATCGTCATTGCTGAGTCAGAGGGCTGGCCTGCGGGGCACATTTATCACCCCAGAGAGTAGAGCCGGCAGGAATCCCACCAGGGAGGCTCGAGAACCCCAACACTAAAGCGGGGGCAAGACATTTTTGGGTAGTTGGGACTGGAAGGTGCCAAGCTTGGGGGACCCTCATGTCTGGGAGGTGGGGAGGAAGGACTGAGGGCTGAAGGTTTGCAGGCAAATGGATTTCTTTGTTGATTTAGATTTTCTTTCTTTCTTTCTTTCTTTCTTTCTTTCTTTCTTTCTTTCTTTCTTTCTTTCTTTCTTTCTTTCTTTCTTTCCTTTCCTCACTAGGTTGCCCAGGCTGCTCTCAAACCACCCAACTTGGGTTTTCCTCTCAGCCTCAGCCTCCCAAACAGCTGTGATCACAGGCTTTCAATTTGGTCAACAACCCGGTCTTCCTGCCTGGTCTTGAACTGTGGGCCTGAGGCGATTCTCCTGCTGAAGCCTGCCTTCACCCAAGGTTTTCTGGGTTTGAATTGGCGTCCAGGTGAGGGCTTGCTCTGGTGTCCAGCCTGGTCTCAGCTCCTGGGCTATGGCCATCTTCCCGTCTTGGCCTCCCTGAGTGCTGTGGAGACAGACGTGAGTCACTCTGCTGCCCCCCCCACGGTGGTTTGAGAGTTCACCCCCTCCCTTTCCCTGATGCAACACCTTGGGAGGAGCGAGCAGATTCACCCTGGGTATCAAGTTGGCCGGAGGGGTGGGTGCCCTGTTGGAGATATGCCCCTGTGCCAGGTGCTCCACTGGGGCAAGCATGGCAGATGATTCTGGCTGCCCTCCCTGGGGTCCTGTGTCATCTGAACGGAGTGGGCCTCATGGTCAGTTGGACCTGAGAGGGTTATCATGGCTGGGCGGGGGGCTCATGCCGGTCACCCTGGTGCTTTGGAAGGCCAAGGCGAGAGGATGGCCTGAGCCTCTGGGTTCAAGACCAGCTTGGGCAACTTGGCGTGACCTCGTCTCTACAAGAAACCAACAAAATAAGCCGAGCATGATGGTTCACGTAGGTTGTTCCAGCCACTCTGGAGGCAGCGGCAGGAGGATTGATGGAGACCAGCCAGTGGATACTGTGGTGGCCAAGAGTGGGTCCTTGCCCTTCAGCATGGATGAGAGTGGAACTCCAACTCACAATAATAATACCAACCAACAACACCACAGCCATAGGCCGGGTTCAGGGGCTCAGTTGGCATCCTGGCCCTTCAGAGGCTGAAGCGAGTGGACAGCCTGAGCCTACGGGTTTGAGACCATCCCGGGACACTGGATGAGAACTCTTCTCGGACATCAAAAATAAATCCAAAGATTATCCGGGCTTGGTGGCACAGCCATGTGGTTCTAGCCACTCAGGGGGCCAGATGGGAGGATCGCATGAACATGACAGGTGGGGTCTGTTGTTGCCATGAGCATTCCCCTGCACTCCAGCCTGGGGACAGAGCGGGATTCCAACTCCAAATAATAATCAACACCACCACCACCACCCCCATACCTGCCACCCATTGGGAGGAATCACACTCAGGGATGGGAGAAGAAAAGTCACTTTCATGGCTCTTGTTCATGGCCCGTTGGTCAACGGGATGTCCATCACACGCCTTCACCCACATATCCCGGAAGACCTGCCTCCAGCCTCCACAGTCATTCCCCATGACAAAGACACATGTGAGCTCACAGAACAGATGGCCCTGAGTTAGGGTGGCCTCAGGCACAGAGCAATCAAGGTGGTCCAGCAAAGGCATGGCCAGTTGTGCCACCTTTGTGTGGGGAGAGTGCCCCTTCTTCTCCCGATCACACCACCATCCCCAGCCCATGCGGACCTTCCCTGAAGAGCCATGGACGCCCATAGTGACAAATGTGGGAGGCATCTTTTTTTCAGCGGAGTCTCCATTGACTGGTCTGGGGTGCAGGGGCACCATTGTTGCCCGCAAGGCCTCAACCTGAGGGGCTCAAGCAGTTTCCTTGTCTCGGCTTGGCCCGGCCCCTGGCCTCAGACTCCCAAAGTGCTGGAATGACTAGGTTTAGCCCCTAGGCCTGGCCTCCATCCTTTGTCAAAAACGAACCAGAAGGCCTGGGGTGGTGGTCAACGCCTGGAATTCCAGTGCTCTGGGAATCTAATGCAGGAGGATGGCTGGAGCCCAGAAGCCTAAGGCCAGCCCGGGCCACCCAGAGAGACCCTGTCTCCGCACCCATCCAATCAGGGGTTCTGAGTACAAGGTGCCAGTCATCCCGGCCACTCCAGAGTCTGAGGCGGGAAGGTCATCAGAGTCCACGATTTTGAGGCTGGTGGTGAACAACTGTCATGTCTCCAGGTCCCAACCTGGGCCACAGAGCCAGACTTTGTCTCCAAAAACATCAGAACTGTACACAGCTTCTCAACTGTGTGTGGTGTGTTCACAATGTGACTGGATTTAGAGCAAGGAAAAATGGGACTGGGGTGAAGAAATGTGCCTGGGTGAGGGATGCGTCCCTGGACTTTATTGGTGGAAGGTCCTCATTGCTGTCGGAGAGTTGGCCGGCCTGGGGCACATTTCCCACCTCGGAGAGGTGAGCCGGCAGGAACCCAGCTAGGGAACTTTGGGAACTCCTGCACCAAAACGGGGGCAACCATTGGCAAGAGGATTGGTGCTGGAAGGTGACAAGCTTGGGGGAGCCTCACATGTGGAGGGGACAGGGGGAAGGACTGAGGAAAGAAGGTTTGCAGGAGAATGAATTTTTCTTTCTTTCTTTCTTTCTTTCTTTCTTTCTTTCTTTCTTTCTTTCTTTCTTTCTTCTCTTTCTTTCTTTCTTTCTTTCTTTCTTTCTTTCTTTCTTTCTTTCTTTCTTTCTTTCTTTCTTTCTGTCTTTCTTTCTTTCTTTTCTATCCTTACTAGGTTACCCAGGCTGCTCTCAAACCACCCAAATTGGAACATTCTCTTTGCCTGGGCCTCCCAAACTTCTGTGATCACAGTCTTTCCATTTGATCAACATCCTGGTCTTCCTGAATTGTCTTGAACTCGCCGAGGCCAGCCCTCACCCATGGTTGCGTTTTGCTTGGGGTCGATGTGTGGGCTTTCTATGATGTCTAGCCTGGTCTCCAGCTCCCGGTCTCTAGCCAGCCATCTTCTGGTCGAGGTCTCCCCAAGTGCTGAGGAGACAGGCATGAGTCACCTGGCCATCCCCGACCCCACAAAATTTGAGAGTCACGCACTCCCTTTCCCCTAGATGGTACCTGGGAGAATCAAGCAGGTCCACCCTAGGGAATAATGCAGGCAGAGGGGTGGGTGCCAAGGCAGAGACATGATTCTGCATCAGTCCCTTCCCCCAGACAGAGTTCGGCAGGTAACTCCAGCCAACCACTCCTGTATCCAGGGTCATCAGAAGGGAGCGGGCCTCATGGAGGGGCTGCAAGAGGGGTGTGAAGACCAGACTCAGGGGTTCATGCTTGTCTTCCTGGCACTCTGGGAGGCTGAGGGGAGAAGATGGCCTGAGTCCCCAGGTCAAGACAAGCCTGGGTACCTTGTGAGACCTCATCTCTACAAGAAGCAAAAAAAATGAGCCAAGCATCATGGAGCATGCCTCTTGTTCTGGCCACTCGGAAGCCACAGTGGGAAGACTGCCAGAGTCCAGCTGGTGAAGGCCACGGTGACTGAGAGCAGGCCCCTGCCCTCTGGCCTGGGCAACAGAGCAGGACTCTGACTCAGAATAATAATACCAACCACCACCACTACCTCAGGCAAGGCTCAGGCATTCAGCCTGGCATTCAGGCCCTTCGGAGGCACAGGCGAGTGGATAACCTGAGACTGTGGTTTCGACACCAGCCTAGGATATGGGGCTAGACCTTGTCTCGGCCATCCAAAATAAATCCAAAGATTAGTCGGGCATGGTGGCACAAGCCTGTGATTCCAGCCACTCGAAGGACCAAGGCAGGAAGATCGCCTGAGCCTGGCAGTTGAAGTCCATGGTGATGGTGAGCATGCCCCTGTGCTCCAGCCTAGGAAACAGAGTAGAATTCCGACAACAAATAATAATAATCACCATCACCACTACCACCACCACCCCTGCCACTCAGCACGAGTATTCACCCTCAAGGAGGGGAGAAGAAAAGAACTTTCTGGCCTGTTGTTCACTGGAGGCTTCAATGTTGGCCAATGTGCACGTCCTTCCTGCAGCTTCAGCCAGGAACCCCAGATGGCCTGCCCTCACCCTCCATACTAACGCCCCATGGCAAAGAGGCAAGTGAGCTCACAGAGCAGATGGCACTGACATAATGCAGCCGTTGGACACAGAGTGATCAAGGCTGTCTGGCACACTGTGGCCAGCCCTGATCCAGTCGCCTGCTCTGCCACCTTCAGGTGGGGGGAGGTCCCCTTTCTGTCCCGATCACAACATTGTCCCCCACCCTCATGTACCTTTCCCTGGGGAGCCGTGGATGCCCTTTGTGATGCACATGGGAGGTCAACTTTTTGTGACTGGAATCTCCATTGGCAGGCTGTTGTGTGGCAACACAATTGTGTCACCTGGGGCTTTGACATGCGGGGCTCAGGCAGCTCTCCTGTGTCAGCCCTCTAGCAGCTGGGACTCTGGGGACACCACACCTGATTCAATTTTAGGGACCTCTCGCTGAGATGAGTTCTGGCCACGTAGCCTGTGCTGGTGTCCAACCTCAGGGCTCAGGTAGATTCCTGTCTTGGCCTCCCAGTTTCCAGAGCTGAGGACCATGAGCCATGGTGTCCAGCCTGGACTTGCACATGGTGTTGACGGGGTTGATGCAAAGGCACACCCCAGGACAGAGGCCACTACATTCTTTGTAGCTGGGACCGTGGGTGTCACCATGCGTGACTCGAGGGTTTGTGTTCTGGGGAGCGATGAGGTCTCGTTACGTGACCCAGGTTGGTCTCGAACTCCCAGGCTCCAGTGTTCCTCTGCCTTGGCCTCCCAGAGCCATGCCCGATTGTCAGCAGATACACTGTTTTTTGGGAAATCTACACTCAAGGATGAGGTGTCCTTCCCCAATGATCTCTGTCTGTTCATGATGATCCCAATGCCATACATAAATGGATGCCCTTCTTTTCTTTCTTTTTTTCTTTGAGTCAGAGTTTCACTGCATCACCCAGGCGAGAGGGTGCTTGCTCGCTCCAGGCCACTGCAGCCTCGGCCCATGGGGTCCGGCGAGACTTCCACTCCCAGACATCTGAGTAGATGGAACAACAGGCGCACACCAGCATGCCTGGCTCATTTGGGATGGAGGGTAGAGACAAGGTCTCACAAGGTTTCCAGAGCACCTCTCAAATCCCTGGACTCAGGCCATCCACTGGCCTCGCTCTCCATGCACTGAGATGATGAGGCTGAACCCCCAAACTTGGTCTCGATCCTTCATCGAAAATGAACAAGAAGGCCTGGCATGGTGGCCAATGCCTGGGATTCCCAGCATTCTGGGAGGCCGAGGTGGGAGGATGGCTGGAGCACAGGAGCTCAAAGCCAGCTGGGGCCACTCAGGGAGACCCCTTCTCTACCCCTATCAGAACAGATCTGGGGTCATGATGCCCATCATCCTGGCCACTCCAGGGGCTGAGGTGGGAGGTTCACCGGAGCCTGCCATTTCGAGACTGGCAGTGAATGACGGTCTGGGCCAAAAAGTCAGAGCCTTTCTCCAAAAATGTCAGAATCATACACAGATTCTCAACTATGCATGGTGTGTTCAAAGGGCGACTGTCTTTTGAGCCAGAAAAAATGAAATTTGAGGGAAGAAATGAACACGGGTGACGGAGGTGTCCCTGGCCTTTCTTGGCAGAAGGTCCTCATTGCCAAGTCCAAAGTTCAGCCTGCCTGGGGCACTTTTCTCACCTCGGAGAGGAGAGCCGACAAAATCAAGGGGACATTGGGAAAATCCCACACCAAAGAGGGGAAGCCATTGGGTGTGATTGGGGCTGGAAGGTACCAAGCTTGGGAGACCCTCACTTGTGGAGAGGCATGGGGGAAGGACTGAGGGAAGAAGGTTTCCAAGTGAATGGGTTTCTTTCTTTCTTTCTTCTTTCTTTTCTTCCTTCCTACCTTCCTTCTTTCTTTCCTTTCTTTCTTTTCTCTTTCTTTCTTTCTTTCTTTCTTTCTTTCTTTCTTTCTTTCTTTCTTTCCTTCCTTCTTTCTTTCTTTCCATACTTCTCTAGGTTACCCAGGCTGCTCTCAAACTGACCAATGGTCCAGCCTTTCTGCCTGGGTCTCCCAAATTGCTGCAATTCCAGGCTTTCCATTTGGTTGACATCCTGGTCTTCCTGCCAGGTCATGAACTCTGGTCTGCAGGTAATCCTCCCGCCAAGGTATGCCCTTACCTACGGTTTTCTAGGTTTTGCTTGGGGTCGAGGTGGGAGCTCACTATTGTGTCTAACCTGGTTTCGAGCTCCTGGACTCTGGCCATTATCCCACCTCGGCCTCTGCTAGTATTGAGGAGGCATGCATGAGTCATCCGGCTGTCTCTGGACCCCAGGTTTTGGTCTCCCATTCTGCCAACTTCGGGCAGGTGGAGGACACCTTCCTCTCCCAATCACTCCATCGTACCATGCCCACGTGGATTTTTCCCTGGGGAGTAGTGGACACCCATCATGATGCACGTTGGAGGCATCTTTTATGTCACTGGAGTCTCTAACCCCCTGGCTGGGCCATGATGGCACAACCATGGCTTCCAGGGCCTCAACCTGCAGGGCTCAGGGGGTCCTCCAGACTCAGCACCCGAGCAGCATGGACTCTGGGGGCCACCATGCCTGACTGGATTTTGTGTCCCTTTTGCCAAGACAATGTCTGGCCACATTGCCCCGGCTGGTCTCTGACCCCGGGGCTCCACTCAGTGGGCAAGGCAGAGGATTGCCTGAGCCCAGCAGGTGGAGTCTGCAGTGACTATGAGCATGACCCTGCACTTTGGCCTGTGTGACAGAGTGGGACTCTGACTCAGAATAAGACCAACTACCATCACCACCAAAACCACAGTCCGGACTCAGTGGCTCAGACTGGCATTCCAGACCTTCGGAGGCCCAGGTGAGTGGATGGCCTGTGACTGCACGTTCAACACCAACCCAGGACATGAGGTGAGACCTCGTCTCAGCCATAAAAAGTAAATCTAAATATTAGCCTGACATGGTGGAGCAGCTTGGGTTCCAACCACTCAAGGGCCAAGGCAGGAGGATTGCCTGAGCCCTGCAGTGCTGTCTGCAGTGGCCGTGA
>NW_007254286.1:0-756 GCF_000164805.1 Carlito syrichta | reverse complement strand
GCCACACGCCCCAGAAGGCCTGCCTCCACATTCCATACTCGTGCCCCATCGCAAAAATGCATTTGAACTTACGGAACAGATGGCCCCAAGCTAGGGTAGCCATCAAGAACAGAGCCATAAATGTCACTGGCATTGCCACAGCCAGCCCAGGTTCTGGTCGCCTGGTATGCCACCTTCGGGCTGAGGTGTGCCTCCTCCTCTCCTGATTATTCCATTGTTCACCACCTACACAAAACATTCCTTGCGTAGCCATGGAGGCACATTGTGATGCACATGGGAGGCGTCTTTCATGAACTCTAGTCCCAAGGACGGAGCTTCCTTCCCAAATGATTTCTGTCTGTTCACGATGATCCCAATTCCATACACAAATGGATGCTCTTCTTTTTTTCCTTTTTTCTTTTTTTATATGAGTCGGAGTCTAACACCATCATACAGACTGGAGGGCAGTGACACACTCCCGGCCACTGCAGCCCTGGATCACCAGGCTCTGGAAATCCTTTCCTTGGTTTTCCGAGGAGCCAGAACTACAGGCATGTGCTACCACACCCGGCTCACTGGGATGGAGGGTAGAGACGAGGTCTTGCTGAGGTGTCAGGGTGGGTCTCGGCCTGCGGGCTCAGGCCAGCCACTGGCCTCGGCTTCCCAAAGCACTGGGATGATGAGAGTGAGTCCTCAAAGCCAGCCTCGATTATTCATCAAAATTGAATCAGAGGCCTGTTGCTGCAGCCCACACCTGGAATCCCAGCGCTCTGGGTG
>NW_007254285.1:1731-3437 GCF_000164805.1 Carlito syrichta | reverse complement strand
CTGTTGATATTATATTGATTTGAATATTTTTCAAATAGTATAGTTTTTAGGTAATTTCAAATGCTTTCTAAACAAAGATGTGATATATACTGTGTTATATTTTAAATACTCCTGGTCATTTCTATAGATTCATGAGGCATTGGAGATGACTGCTATTTTCTTCCTTTCTTTTTCTTTTTTTTTTTTTTTGAGTTTGAGTCTCACTCTGTCGCCCAGGCTGGAGTGCAGTGGCACACTCACAGCCACCCCACCTTTGACCTGTTGGGCTCTGGCAAGCCTTCTGTCTCAGCCTTCCATGTAGCTGGAACTACAGACATGTGTTACAATTCCCAGCTAATTTTTTATCATTTACTGTAGAGATGAGGTCTCACCAGTAAATGTTTCCCAGGCTAGTCTCAAACCTTCAGGTTCAGGTAATCCACTTGTCTAGGTCTCCCAAAGTGCTGGGATTACAGACTGCGGCACTGATCCTGGTTCACTGCCATTTTGAATGGAAAACCTCAAGTGTGCATTATTCCTGACTTCACAATGCACAAAGTAAACAAGTGCCTGTCATGTGAGTCTGAGCACTGAGATAAGAGAAAAAATTGCTTTCTAGAACCTCATCAATGTCTTCATACTTTGTGTTAGAACAGACCTTCCCACACTTTAATGTGCATACATAAATCATCTGGGGATCTTATTGAGAGACTCAAAAAAAAAACCTCAAAAAGAACTATTACTGTATGAATTCCTACCCCACGTTCACTGTATTTGTTTGCAGTGTTGGTACTTAGAACTTTGTTAAGTTTAATTTTTGTTTGTCCCATAAAATAACCGATTGCTTCTGCAACTGCTGTTAGCAGTGTGTGAATGTTAAGCAATAAGCCCCTCCCAAAAATTCCTTTGCTTAGATAATGGTAGACTGGTGGCACCAGCCACCCTGCTGGTGGGTTCTGCCTTGTTTCAAACCTCCTGCCTGCTTGCTAAACCTAGCTTATCTGGCATTCCATTCCACCCCTTTAGCAGTTACATGTCCATCACAAGTAACTAAGCCTGAGCCCACACAAATCAAACTCGAATCAACCAAAGTCTTTGAAACTACGTCATATAGTTTTTATCCAATCCTGTGTGCACAAGTTTGTAAAGCCACCCCACCCCTTCAGAATTATGTATAAAAGGTGCATGTTAACCTGGGTCGGGGATCTCGTCCCTGAAGCTGCTGCATCAACTTCAAACGTGAGCCCAGACTCGAGCCTGAATACAGACCCTCATGTGTTTGCATCGGAGCTGGCTTCTTGGTGGTCTCTCGGATTTTGAATTTTGGGGTTTAACATTTGGAGGTTCCACCGAGATCACAGAGACCTCCTAGACCCTGGCCCAGAGGGTCTCAATGCTGGCGGGTGAGTGCACTCTATTGTCTGTCTGTCTGCCTGTTCATTAACTTGTCTGTCTATCTGCTTGTTTGTTACTTGTTTGCTAGCACGCTTCTTGTATGATATCGATATCCAACCCATAAGACTGGAAGAAGTTGTGGGTGGACGTGCCCTGGGTCCGCCGGCCGGGGATCCTGGGAGACATCCCTCGACCCCATCTGGAGGAGAGGGCGGAAGCTGTCCTCACCTGTACCTGTAAGGGAGTCCAGGCGCCAAGAGGCGTGGACTTAACCTAAGTTCAGTTTAGCTCCCAGATGCACTGGCATGCTGGTGAGAGGGGGTCGTCTGGTG
>NW_007254285.1:0-714 GCF_000164805.1 Carlito syrichta | reverse complement strand
GCCAAAATAAGTAATATATGCAATAAGTAATATATAAGTAATATATATAAAATAAATAATAATAAATTGCAAGCGTTCAAGGCAAATTCGGTAAACAAAATAAAAAAGTTTTCACCTCCTTTGTCCTCTCTCACCCCCCCACGCCCCTATATGTACTTAGAAAGCCATTTCAAGTTTCCACATGGCTTAGTGGGTCTCTTCTCAGTCTCAGGGGGTTGGCTGGGACGGGGGGGGATGTTTGAAAATTTTTCTTTGTTGTTTTCCTATAATAAATTTCTCTCAAGTTACACCTAAACTGGGATCATGTAAATGAACCCTGCTAGCTAACTATAAGAAAAGGTGTTAATGAACAGGCTAACTAAGGTGCTTTTTTGAATGACTTTTGTATAGCTTTGGATTTCTCTAATAGTTCCACGTTGGATCCTATCTAAGCCCTTCCACTGCACATAAACTTATTGCTTGGTTGGAGCTCTGAAGTTAGAAAAAATGTAAAGAAACTTGTTGGTGTAAGATATGTTTTTTTAGTAAAAAAGAATAAAGAAAAGATAAATAATTATATTTTTAAAATATTATATAATACATTTTTGTTCTATAATAGATGGCTGGTTAAAGAAAGTATAGAACAAAAATAAAAGGTTTAAGCATGTCAAAAAAAATGGTGTAAGTTTATCAAACATGGTAAATAAAAGTTAGTAAAAAAAAAAAAAAAGAGAG
>NW_007254284.1:4042-4891 GCF_000164805.1 Carlito syrichta | reverse complement strand
TGGCTACTTCATTAAGGTAGATAGTTAAGTCAGCTGGCTAGACTACTGACTAGCTAGGTAGCTAGGCAATTAAGTCTGACGGCTAGCAAGCTGGCTAGCTAGTCAAATCAGATAGTTAAGTCAGCTGGCTAGCCAGCTTGCATGCTAGGTAGCTAGATAGTTATGTCAGCTGTCTAGCCAGCTGGCTAGCTAGTTAAGTCACCTAGTTAAGTCAACTGATTAGCCAGCCTGCTAGCTAGGTAGCTTGCTAGTTAAGTCAGGTGGCTAGACAGCTGGTTAACTATTTAATTCACCTAGTTAATTCAGCTTCATAGCCAGCTGGCTAACTATGTAGCAAGCTACTTAATTCAACTGCCTAGAAAACAGGCCAGGTAGTTAAAATAGCTAGTTAAGTGAGCTGGCTAGCCAGCTGCCTAGCTAGGTAGCTACCTAGTTAAGTCACTTGTCCAGCCAGATGACTTGCTTATTAAGTCAACTCGTTAAGTCAGCTGGCTATTCAGATGGCTAGTGAGGTAGAGAGCTAGTTTAGTTAGCTGGCTAGCCAGCTGTATAAGTATTTAAGTCTGCTAGTTTAGTCACATGGATGTCCATCTGCCGAGCTCATTAATCAGCTAGTGAAGTCAGCTGGATATCCAGGTGGCTAGCTAGTGAATTCACTTCATTAAGTCATTTGACTATCCAGCTCGCTAGCTAGTTAAATAGCTAGTCAATTCAGATGACTACACAGCTGGCTAGTGAGTTATTTCAGCTAGTTAAGTCAACTGGCTCTCTCGGAAGCTTGCTAGTTAAGTCAAAGTGTTATGTCAGCTAGCAAGCTGGTTAAGTCAGCTAGCTAAGTTGGCTGACTAG
>NW_007254284.1:0-3098 GCF_000164805.1 Carlito syrichta | reverse complement strand
ATGGCTATCTAGTTAATTCAGCTAGTTATGTCAGCTGGTTAGCCAGTTGACTAGCTAGCTAGCTGGCAAGATAAGACGGATCTTTAGGAGGCTGGTCATATATGTGGCCAGCTAGTTAAGCCGTCTGGCTAGCAGGCTGACCAGCAGGCTGCCTGGGTAGTTAAGCCAACTGGTTGTCTGACTGTCCAACCAGTCGGCTTGCTATTTAAGCTAGGTAGTTAGCAAGTTAAGCCAGCTGGTTTGCTGTCTAGCAAACCAGGTAGCTAGCTAGTTAAGTTAGGTGTCTAGCCAACCAACCAGCCAACTAGCTAATCAGCTAGCTAAGTCAGCTGGCTAGCCAGCAAACTAATTAAGTCAGCTACCAAGTCAGCTATCTATTCAGCCAACTGTTTAAGTCAGCTAGCTAGTCAGGTTGCTAGTCAGCTAGCTAATTAAGTCGGCTAGCTAGTCATCTAGATAGTTAAGTCAGCTAGCAAGCTAACTAGCCAGTTATCTAGCTAGTTAAGTCAGCTAGCTAGACAGCTAGATAGCTTGTTTGCTAACTAGTTTTGTAAGATAGATATCCAGCTAGCTAGTAAACTAGCTAGTTAAGTCACTAGAAAATCAGCTAGATACTTAGCTAACTAGTTGGCTAGCAACTCAGCTAACTGGTCAGTTAACTAGTGGGCGTACTCCCTATCAGGTCAGCTCACTACTCGGCTTGCTCGCCTGCCAACAGTCAGCTCACTCGTTGGCTCACTCACCAGCCAACAGGCCAAATAACTTGTCGGCTTTCTCACAGGCCAACAGGACAGCTAACTTGTCAACTTGCTCTCCAGCTGACTATTTAAGTAGGCTTACCAGTTGGTTCACTCACTGTCCTACTATTTAAGGCAGCTCACACACCGGCTCACTCATCAGCGAAACTAGTTAAGTCAGTTAACCGATCGGATCACTTTCTGGAAGACTAGTTAAATCTTCTGACTAGTCGACTCACTCGCCATTAGACTAAATTTAGTTGACCAGTCAGCTCACTCATTGGCAGACAAGTTAAGTCAGTTGAACAGTTGTCTCACATGTCAGATGACGAGTTAAGTCAGTTGACCAGTCGGTTCACTCGCCAGCCTACTAGTTAAGTCAGTTGACCAGGTGGCTCACTAGCCGGACGTCTAGTAAAGTCACTTCACCTATCGGCTCACTCACCATCCAATTACTTATGTCAGCCAACCGGTTGGCTGACTAGCCAGTAAACTAGTTAAGTCAGCTAAACAATCGGCCAAGAAGTCGCCCAACTTGTCAGATGACACGTTAGCACAGCTAACTACTCTGCTGACTAGTTAGGACAGCTACCTAGTCGGTGAATTAGTCAGCAGAACAGTTAGGTCAGCAAAACAGGCAGCCAACTAGTTAACCAAGCTAACTAGTGGGCAAACTCGTCAGTCAACTACTTGACCCAGCTAACAATTTGGCCGACTATTCAGCCAACAAGTTAAGCCAGCAAATAAGTTGGCTGAGTTGTCAGTCAATGTGTTAAACCAGCTAATTAGTCAGCTTACTCATCAGCCCACAAGATGTCACCTACCTATCTCGTTAACCAACTAGTTAAGTCAGCTAGTTAATTAGTTTACCAACTAGTTCAAGCATTTACCAAATTCGTTAACCAACTCATAAATTCTGCTAGCTATCTCGTTAGCCAACTAGTTTGGTCAATTATCTAATTTAGCTAGCTAACAAGCTAGGTAGCTAAGTCAGTTAGCTAAGTCAGCTAGCTCACTAGTTAGCTAACTATTGTAGTGAGCTAAAGTCTGCTACCTAACTAGTTAGCTAATTAGATAAGTCAGCTAGTTATTCAACAAGTAAGTTAGCTTACTATTTAATTCATGTAGTTAAGTCAGCTAGATAACTAGTTAAGTCAGTCAGTTAAGTCAGCTAGATAAGTAGTTAAGTCAGCTAGCTAAGTCAGTTAGTTAATTCATCATTCTAATTTAGTCAGCTGGTTAAGAGAGCTAGCTAGCTAGTGAGCTAACAGATTGTCAGCAGGTTGAGTCAGGTAGTTGGCTAGTTAACTAATGGGTTAAGTCATCTGGTTGAGTCAGTTAGCTAGTTATTTACCAAACGAGTTGAGTCAGCTAGTTCAGTAGGGTAGTTAGCTAGTTAGGTGACGAGTTCAGTCAGCTGAATGAGTCAGCTAGCTACCTAGTTAGTTAACGAGTTAAGACAGCTGGTTTTTGCCAGCTAACTAGCTCATTAGCTAATGACACAAGTCAGATAATTTAGTAACCTACCTAGCACGTTAGATAAAGGGTAAGCTAACTAGTTAGCTAACTGGTTAAGTCAGCTAGCTAACTAGGCACCTAACTATTTAAGTCAGCTTGTTAGCTAGGTAGTTAGCTAGTTAGTTTGCTATTTAAGTCAGCTGCCTAGCTAGGTAGATAGCTAGTTAGCTAACTATTTAAGTCAGCTGGCTAGCTAGGTAGTTAGCTAGTTAAGTCAGCTAGTTGTGTCAGCTGGCTAGCTGCTGGCTAGCTAGGTAGTGATCTACTTAAGTCAGTTGGCTAGCCAGCTGGCTAGCTGGTTAATTCAGCTAGTTAAGAGAGGTGGATAAACAACTGTCAAGGTAGGTAGCCAGCTAGTTAAGTCAGCTTGATAGCTACCTGGCTAGCTGTGATGTCAACGAGTTAATGCAGCTGGGTAGCCACTGGCTAGCTGGTTAATCAGCTAGTTTAGTCAGCTGTTTAGTCAGCTGAATATGTAGGTAGCTAGCTAGATAAGTCAGCTTGCTAGTTAGCAGGCTAGCTGTTCAAGTCAGGTATTTAAGTCAGCTGGCTAGCTTTCTTGCTAGGTAGGTAGCTAGTTAGTTAAGTGAGCTAGCTAGCTAGCTTGCTAGCTTAAGTCAGCTAGTTAAGTCAGTTGGCTAGCAAGCTGGCTAGATAGTTAGCCAGCTAGTTAAGTCAGCTTGCTAGCCAGATGACTTGCTGGTTAAGTCAGTTAGTTAAGTTAGGTGTAAACCAGCTGACTAGCTAGTTAAGTCAGTTCATTAAGTCAGTTGGCTATACAGCTGGTTAGCTAGTTAAAAAGGTAGTTAAGTCAGATGGATAGCCATCTGGCTAGCTGTTATT
>NW_007254283.1:2176-2624 GCF_000164805.1 Carlito syrichta | reverse complement strand
TCAGCTGGCTAGTCATTTAGATATATAGTTAAGTAATAAATCAGCTTCACTATCCAGCTAGTTAGCTAGGTAGTTAAGTCAGCTGGCAAGCCAGCGAGCTTCCTAGGTAGCTAGCTAGTTAAGTCCGCTGGCTAGGTAGCTAGGCAGTTAGGTAAGCCTGCTAGCCAGCTGGCAAGGTAATTAAGTCACCTAGTTAAGTCAGGTGGCTAGACAGCTGGCTATCTACGTAGGTTGATCGTTAAGTCAGCTGTCTAGACCGCTGGCTAGCTAGTTAAAACACCTAGTTAAGTCAGCTAATTTCCCAGCTTGTTAGTTAGGTATCTTGCTACTTAAGTCAACTCACTACACAGCAGGCTAACTAGTTAAGTCACCTAGTTAAGTCGGCTGACTAGTCAGCTGGCTAGCTATATAGCAAGATAGTTCATTCAGCTGACTGGCAAGAAAGCCA
>NW_007254283.1:0-780 GCF_000164805.1 Carlito syrichta | reverse complement strand
AGTCACCTGTCTAAGTAGGTTGCTAGCTAATTAAGTCACCAGGCTAACCAGCTGGCTAGCTAGTTAAGTCAACAAATTATGCTAACTGGATAGCCAGCTGGCTAGCTAGATGGCTAGCTAGCTAAGCCAGCTGGCTAGACAGATGGTTATCTAATTAAGTCAGCTAGTTAAGTCAGCTGATTAGCTGGCTGGCTTGCTAGGTGGCTGACAAGTTAAGCCGGCTGGTTAGCAGTCTGGAGAGTTAGGTGGCCAGTTAGTTAACCTGGCTTGCTAGCGGGTTGAGCATCAGGGTGGCTGGCTAGTTAAGCTGGCTGGCTACCCAACTGTCCAGACAGCCGTTTGGCTATTTAAGCCAGCTGGCTAGCCAGCTGGCCAGTCCACTATCTAGCTTGCCATCATCCTAGCCAGCTATCCAGTCAGGTTTCAAGCTAGATAAGCCAGCTTGCTAGCCATCTAGGCAACCAGGTAGCTAGCTAGTTAAGTCAGCTGGCTAGCCAGCTAACCAACCAACTAGCTAGTCAGCTAGTTAAGTCAACTAGATAGCCAGAAAGCTAGTTAATTCAGCTAGCAATTCAGTTGACTATTCTGCCAGCTAGTTAACTAGTCAGTTACCTGGCTAGTTAGGTCAGCTATCTAGGCAGCTTAATAGCTTGTTTGCTTGCTAGTTATGTCAGCTAGATAGTCAGCTAGCTAGTCAGCCTGCTTGTTAATTCAGCTAGCAAATCAACTAGTTACTTAGCTAACTAGTCAGCTAGAAACTCCAGCTAGCTAGTCAGCTAA
>NW_007254282.1:3845-6103 GCF_000164805.1 Carlito syrichta | reverse complement strand
TGCTAGCCAAGCTGGCTAGCTAGTTAAGTCACCTAGTTAATTTAGCTGGCAAGACAGCTGTCAAGCTAGGTAGCTAGATAGTTAAGTCAGCTGTCTAGCATGCTGCCTAGCTATTTAAGTCATCTAGTTAAGTCAGTTGGCTAGCCAGCTGGTTGGCTAGGTAGCTTGCTAATTAAGGGAGCTGGCTAGACAGCTGGCTAGCTACATAAGTCAAGTAGTTAAATCTGGTGTCTAGCCACCTTGCTAGCTATATAGCAAGATAGTTAATTCAGCCAACTATCAAGCAGGCCAGGTATTTATGTCAACTAGTTAAGTCAGCTGGGTAGCCAGCTGGCTACTTAGGTAGCTAGCTAGTTAAGTCAGTTGGCTAGCCAGCTGGCTACCTAATTAAGTCATCTAGTTAAGTCAGCTGGCTATCCAGCTAGCTAGCTAGGTAGAGATCTAGTTAGTCAGTTGGCTAGCCCAGCTGGCTAACTAGTTAAGTTAGCTAGTTGAGTCAGCTGGATAGTCAGCTGGCTAGCTGGTTAAGTCAACAAGTTAAGTCAGCTGGCTAACCAGATGGCTAACTAGGTAGCGAGCTAGTAAAGTCAGCTGGCTAGCCAGGTGGATAGCTAGTGAAGTCAGCTAGTTATTTCAGCTGGCTTCCCAGCTGGCTAGTTAGGTAGCTAGCTAGTTAAGTCAACTGGCTAGCAAGCTGTCTAGCTGGTTAAATCAGCTAGTTAATTCAGCTGGACAGCCAGCTGACTAGCTAGTTAAGTCACCTATTAAGTAGTTGGCTAACCAGCTGTCTAGCTCTTTAAGTCAGCTAGTTAAGTCAGCTGGCCAGCCATCTGGTGAGATAGTTAGCTAGCTTGTTAAGTCATCTAGATAAGTCAGCTGGCTAGCTAGATAGCTAGCTAGTTAAGCCAGCTAGTTAAGTCAACTGGCTAGCTATTTAAGTCAGTTACTTATATCAGCTGGCTAGCCAGCTGCCTCTCAGGGTAGCTATCTAGTTAAATCATCAGGCTAACCACCTGACTAACTAGTTGTTACCTAGTTAAGTCAGTTCACTGGCCAGCAAGTTAGCTAGGTAGTTCAGTAGTTAACTCAGTGGCAAACCAGCAGGCTATGTAGGTAGGTAGCCACTTAATTCTGTTGTTTAGCCTTTAGGCTATCTAATTATGTCAGCTAGATAAGTCAACTGGCCAATCAGGTTTCTAGCTAGGTAGATAGCTAGTTAAGTCTGCTGGCTAGCCAGCTTGCTATATCCTTAAGTCAGCTAGCTAAATCAACTGGTTAACCTCCTTGGTAGCTAGGTAGATAGGCAATTAATTCAGGTGGCTAGAGAGCAGGCCAGCTAGTTAATTCAGGTACTTTAGTCAGCTGGGTATTCAGCTGCATAGTTAGTTATGTCAGCACATTAGTTCAGTTGTCTAGCCAGCTGGCTAATTTGTTGAAAATCTATTTACATCAGATAGGCAGCCAGATGACTCGCTAGTTATTTCAGCTAGTTAAGTGACCTGGCAAGCTAGGTAACTAGCTGGTTAAGTCAGCTAGATATGTGAGTTAGCTAGCTAGTTAAGTCAGCTAGTAAAGCCAGCTAGCTAACCAGCTTGCTATCTAGGTAGCTAGCTAGTTATGTCAGCAGCCTAGCAAGCTGGCTAGCTAGTTAAGTCACCTAGATAAGTCAGCTGACTAGCCAGCTGGCTAAGTAGGAAGCATGCTAATTAAGTTAGTTGGCTAGACAGCTGGATAGCTAGATAAGTCACCTAGTTAATTCAGCTGGATAGCCAGCTGGATAGCTATGTAACAAGCTAGTAAATTCAACTGGCTAGAAAACAGACCAGCTTGTTAAGACAGCTAGTTAAGTCAACTGACTAGCAAGCTGGCTAGCTAGGTAGTGACCTAGTTAAGTCAGTTGGCTAGCCACCTTACTAGCTAATTAAGTCAGCTAGTTAAGTCAGCTGGCTATCTAGGTGACTATAGACGTAGAGAGCTAGTTAAGTCAGTTGGCTAGCCAGCGGGATAACTAGTTAAGCCAGCGGGATAACTAGTTAAGCCAGCAGGATAACTAGTTAAGCCAGCTAGTTTAGCTGGCTGGCCAGCTGCCTAGATCGTTAATCAACTAGTTAAACCAACTTGGTAACCAGATATCTAGGTAGTTATGTCACCTCGTTAAATCTGTTGTCTAGCCAGCTCACTAGCTAGTTAAAAGCTAGTTAAGTCAGATGGCTAGAGAGCTGGTTTTCTAGTTATTTCATGCTTGTTAAGTGAGCTGG
>NW_007254282.1:0-3554 GCF_000164805.1 Carlito syrichta | reverse complement strand
TCAGCTAGCTAAGTCAGCTACCTCACTAACTAGCTAACTATTTAAGTCAGCTACTTATTTCTGCTACCTAACTAGATAGCCAATTATTAAATCAGCTAGTTAAATAGCTAAATATTGAATTTAGGTAGTGAAGTCAGCTAGCTAACCAGTTAAGTCAGTCAGTTAAGTCAGCTAGCTAAGTAATTATGTCACCTAGCTAGGTCAGTTAGTTAAGTCAGCTTTCTAATTTAGTCAGCTGGTTAAGACAGCTAGCTAGGTAATTAGCAAATGGGATAAGTCAGCAGGTTGAGTCAGGTAGTTAGCTAGGTAACAAACAGGTTGTCAGCTGATTGAGTCAGCTGGCTAGATACTTAGCAAATGGGTGAGTTGGCTGCTTGAGTAAGCTACCTAGATAATTAGCTAACGAGTTAAATCAGCTGGATAAGTCAGCTAGCTAATTAGTGAGCTAAAGAGTTACGTCAGCTGGTGGAGTCAGCTAGCTAGCTCGTTAGCTAATGAATTAAGGCAGATGATTAAATCAGCTAACTAGCACATTAATTAGTGAGTAGGCTAACTAGTTAGGTAGCTGATTAAGTCAGGCAACGAGCTAGGAGGCTAACCATTTAAGTCAGCTTGCTAGATAGGTAGTTAGCTAGTTAGCTTACTATTTAAGTCAGCCACCTAGCTAGGTAGCTATTTAGTTAAATATTAAATCAGCTGGCTAGCTAGGTAGCTAGCTACTTAAGTCAGCTACTTAAGTCAGCTGGGTATCCAGCTGGCTAGCTAGGTATCGAGCTAGTTAAATCAATCGGCTAGGCAGCTGCCTATCTGGTTAATTCAGCTAGTTAAGAGAGCCGGGTAGCCAATTGGCAAGGTAGGTATCTAGCTAGTTAACTCACCTAGATAGCTACCTTCATAGCTAGTGATGTTAGTGAGTAGGTCAGCTGTTAGCCAACTGGCTAATGGGTTACATCACCTAGTTTAGTCATCTGTCCAGCAAGCTGGGTAGGTAGGTAGCTAGCTAGATAAGTCAATTTACTAGCCAGCAAGCTAGCTGTTCAGTTCACCTAGTTAAGTCAGCTGGCTAGCCTGCTGGCAAGGTAGGTAATTAGCTAGATTAGTTAGCTGGCTAGTCAGCTTGCTAGTTTAAGTCAGCAAGGTAAGTCAGCTGGCAAGCCAGAAGGCTAGATAGGTTGTCAGCTCTTTAAATCAGCTGGGTAGTCAGCTGAGTAGCTGGTTAAGTCAGCTAGTTAAGTCAGCTGGCAAACAGCAGGCTAGGTAGTTAAGTCAACTCATTAAGCCAGTTGGCTATCCAGCTGGTTATCAAGAAAAAAGCTAATTAATTTGTATAGCTAGCCATCTGGCCAGCTAGTCATTTCAGCTAGTGAAATCACCTGGCTGGCTAGGAAACTAACCTTATAAGTCAGCTAGTTATGTCAGCTTGGTAGCTAGTTAAGTGAGCTAGTTATGGCAGTTGGCTAGCTAGATATCTAGCTAGGTAGCTAGATGGTTAAGACAGCTAGTTAACCTAGCTGTCTAGATAGGTAGCTAGCTGTTTAAGTAAGCTAGTTGTCAGCTTGCTATCTAGTTAAGTCAGTGAATTAAGTCATTTGGCTAGCCAGTTGCCTAGCTGGGAAGCTAGCTAGTTAAGTCAGCTGGCTAGCTAATTAGCTAGCTAGTTATGTAACCTATTTAAGTCAGCTCAGTGGCCAGCTGGTTAGTTAGGTAGCTGGGCAGTTAACTCAGCTGGCAATTCAGCAGGATACATAGATAGCTAGCTAGTTAAGACAGCTGGCTATCGAGTTGGCTAGCTAGGTAGTTAGGTCAGCCTGCTAGTCAGCTGGCTAGCTAGTTAAGTCACCTAGTTAAGTCAGCTGCCTAGACACCTGGCTAGCTAGGTCAATAGAGAGTGAAGTCAGCTAGATATGTCAACTATCTAACTAGTTAATTCAGCTAGTTAAGTCAACTGGATATTCAGCTGTCTAGGTAGATAGATAGTAAAGTGTGCTGGCTAGCCAACTGTCTACTTTGTAAAGTCAGCTAGTTAAGTCAGCTAGCTAGCCTGCTGGCTAGCTACATAGCTAGGCAATTAGTCATCTGGCTAGCCAGTTGGTTATCTAGGTAGCTAGCTAGTTATGTCAGCTGTCTATTCAGCTTGTTAGCTATTTAAGTCACCTAGTTTATCAGCTGACTAGCCAGCTGGCTATCTAGGTAGCTTGCTAGTTAAGTCAGCTAGATACACAACTGGCTAGCTATATAAGTCACCTAGTTAATTCAGCTGGATAGCCAGTTGACTAGCTCTGCAGCAAGCAACTTAATTCAACTGGCTAGATAGCAGAAGAGCAAGTTAAGACAGCTAGTTAAGTCAGCTGGCTAGCCAGCTCTCTAGCAAGATTGTGACATAGTTAAGTCTGTTACCTAGCCAGCTGGTTAGCTAATTAAGACACCTAGTTAAGTCACTTGCTATCCAGTTGGCTAGAGAGGTAGAGAGCTACTTAAGTCAGCTGGATAGCCAGATTGCTAGCTAGCTAGTTATGTCAACTGTCTAGCCAACTATCTAGCTAATTTAGTCACATAGTTAAGTCAGCTGACTAGCTATCTGACTCTCTAGGCAGACTACTAGTTACATCAGGTGGATAGACAGCTGACTAGCTAAATAAGTCACCTGGATAATTCAGCTGGATAGCCAGGTGGCTAGCTATGTGGCAAGTTAGTTAATTCAATTGGCCAGAAACAGGCCAGCTAGTTAAGACAGCTAGTTAAGTCAGTTGGCTAGCAAACTGGTTGGCAAAGTAGTGAACTAGTTAAGTCAGTAGGCTAGCCAGCTGGCTTGCTGGTTATGTCAGCTATTTAAATCAGCTGTCTATCCATGTGGCTAGAGAGGTAGAGAGCTCGTTAAGTCAGCTGATTGGATATCTAGTTAAGTCAGCTAGTATAGTCACCTGGCTGGCCAGCTGCCTAGCTAGATAATCAACTAGTTAAGTAAGCTGGCTAACCAGCTACATAGCTATTTAAGTCACCTCATTAAGACAGTAGCCTAGGCAGCTCACTAGGTAGTTAAAAAGTTAGTTAAGTCTGAAGGCTAGACAGCTGACTAGCTAGTTATTTCATCTAGTTATGTCAGCTTGCTAGCTAGGTAGATAGCTAGTTAAGCCAGCTAGTTATATCAGCTTACTACCTAGTTAAGTCAGCTAATTAAGTTGCCTAGCTAGGCAGTTAGCTAGCTAGGTACTAGCTAGTTACTTAAGCTAGTGAAGCCAGCTAGCTAGTTGGATAACTAGCTAGTTAATTCAGGTACATACAAGAGCTGACTAGCCAGCTGCCTTGCTGGGTAGCTAGCTTGTTAAATCAACTGTCTAGCCAGCTGGCTAGCTACTTAAATCACCTAGTTTAATCAGATCACGACCCTGCTCTTTAGCTAGTTAACTAGGTATTTAAGTCAGCTGGCAAGCCAGCGAGATATGTAGGTAGCTAGCTCTTTATATCAGATGGCTAGCTTCCTGTCTAGCTAGTGATGTCTGCTAGTTAAGTCACCTGGCTAGTCAGCTGGCTATCTAGTTATGTCAGCTAGTGGA
>NW_007254281.1:1916-14041 GCF_000164805.1 Carlito syrichta | reverse complement strand
CATTCCATTGTGTATATATACCACATTTAAAAAAATCCAGTCCTCTTTTGGTGGGCAGCACGGTTGGTTCCATGTTCTTGCTATTGTGAACAATGCAGCAATAAACACACTTGTGCAGGTATCTTTTACATAGAATGATTTGAGTTCCTCTGGTTATATTCCCAGTAGGAGGATTGCGGGGTTGTATGGAAGGTCAATTTTTAGATCTTTTAGGAATTGCCACACTGTTTTCCACTGAGGGTGTACTAGTTTACACTCCCACCAATAGTGTAAACTAGTACACCTCAGTGGAAAACAGTGAGTTCCCTTTTCACCGTATCCTTTCCAGCATCTGTTGTTTTTTGAGGTATTGATGATGGCCATCCTGACTGGAGTTAGGTAGTATGTCAGTTTAGTTTTAATTTACATTCTTTGAAGGTTAGCGACACTGAGGATTTTTTTCATTTATCTGTTGGCTGCTTGTATGTCTTCTTTTGAGAACTGTCTATTCATATCTTTTGCCCACTTTGTCATGAGACTGCTTTTTTCTTTCAGCACATTTGAGATCCTTATAGGTCCTAGATGTCAGGCCTTTGTCAGACACAGAGTTGGGAAATATTTTTTCCCATTCTCTGGTGTGTCTTCCTGCTCTCTTGATGGTTTCTTTGGCTTTGCAGAAGTTTGTCGGTTTGATGAGGTCCTACTTGTCTATCTTATCTCTTATGGTCTGGGTGCTTGGAGTTTTGATCAGGAATTGGTTGCCAGTTCCAATTTCTGTAAGGGTGTCTCCTGCATTTTCTAAGATTCTTATAGTTTGAGGTTTTATATTTAGGTCTTTGATCCATTTAGAGTTGATTTTTGTGTATGGTGATAGGTAGGGGTCTTGTTTTAATCTTCTGCATGTGGTCAGCTGGTTTTCCTGGCACCATTTACTGAATAGGCTCCCCTACCCCAGTGGTTGGTGGTAGAGGTTTTGTTGAAGATGAGTTGGTTGAGAAATTGGGGTTTTGCTTCTGGAATCTCTATCCTGTTCCATTGCTCTGAATGCCTGTTCTTATACCAAAACCAGGCTGTTTTGATTATTGCAACTTTATAATAAAGTTTAAAGTCTGGGAGTATGATACCGCCTGCTTTTTTTTTTTCCCTGAGGATTGTTTTGGCTATTCACAGTTGTTTATGTTTCCCTATGAATTCCTGTATTATCGTTTCCAGGTCTGAAAAGAATGTTGCTGGTAATTTGATGGGCTTTGCATTGAATCTGTAGACAGCCTTGCATAGGATGGACATCTTCACAATGTTGATTTTTCAAATCCATGACCATGGGATATTTTTCCACTTCTTTGTGTCATCTTTGATTTCTTTGAGCAGTCTTTTATAGTTTTCGTTGTAAAGGTCTTTCATGTCTCTGGTTAGGAAGATGCCAAGGTATTTCTCTTTTTTTTTTTGTGGGTATTGTGATTGGGATTGTGCTTTTTATTTAGGTTTCTGTTTGTTTATTGTTGGTGTATAGAAATGCAACTGTCTTTTGCACGTTTATTTTATACCCAGAGACTTTGCCAAAGTCCTTTATTAGTGCAAAGAGGTTTTTGACAGATTCTCTTGGGGTTTTGAGGTATAGCATCATGACATCTGCAAAGAGGGATAACTTGACTTCCTCTTTTCCTCTTTCAATACCTCTGATCTCCTTCTCTTGTCTGATTGCTCTAGCTAGGACTTCCAAAACTGTGTTGAAAAAGAGGGGTGGAAGTGGGCATCCTTGTCTTGTTCCTGTTTTCAGGGGAAATGGTTTCAATTTCTGTCTGTTTAGCAATATGCTGGCTGTGGATTTCTCATAGATGGCTCTTACTATTTTGAGGTATGTTGCCTAGATGTTCAAGGGTTTTTATTAAGAAGAGGTACTGGATTTTATCAAAAGCTTTTTATGCATATAATGATATAATCATGTGTTTTTTGTTTTTACATCTGTTGATTTACTTACATTTATGGTCTTATGAATGTTGAACCAGCCCTGCATCCTGGGGACGATGCCTACTTGGTCGTGGTGGATGATTTTTGAGATGTGTTGTTGGATCTGATTTGCTAGAATCTTGTTGAGAATTTTGGCATCTATGTTCATCAAGGATATTGGCCTGTAGTTCTCTTTTTTTGTTGGATCTTTACCTGGTTTGGTTATCAATGTCCTGTTAGCTTCATAAAATGATTTGGGGAGAGTTCCATTTCTCAATTGCCTGGAATACTTTCAATAGGATTGTATCATTTCCTCCTCATATGTTTTGTAAAGTTCTGCTGAAAAATTATCTGGTCTAGGGCTTTTTTTTGTAGGTAGTTTTCTTATGACATATTCAATTTCCTGAATTGTTATTGGCCTATTTAGGGCCTCAATTTCTTCTTGTTACAACCTGTGGTGGTTGTGTGATGTAAGAAAGTCTTCCATTTCATTTAGATTTTTGAGTTTGTTTCCATACAAGTGTTCATAGTAGTCTCTGATAGTCTTTTGTATTTCTTCAGGGTCAGTTGTGACTTGATCTTTTGCATTTCTGATTGTTTATTTGGGCTTTTCTCTCTTTTTCTTGGTCAGTCTAGCTAGGGGTTCATCAATCTTGTTTATCTGTTCAAACAACCATATTTTTGTTTCATTGACTTTTTTCATATTATCATTTTGTCTTCTATGTCTGGAATTTGGACTTTTATTTTGGTGATCTGGAGTCTTCTGCTGAAATTAGACTTTTGGTGATCTTGCTTTTCCAGCTCCCTTAGGTAATTTGTTAGGCTGTTTACTCGTGATCTTTCCATTTTCTTCATGTGTGTTTATAGAGATATGAATTCCCCACTTAATACAGCTTTCATGGCATCCCAGAAATTTTGGTAAGATGTTTCTTCATTTTCATTTGTTTCCAGGTATCTTTTAAATCTCTGTTTTGATTTCCCTGTTGACCCAGGAGTTTCTTAGCATCATGCTGTTTAGTGTCCATGTCCTTGTGGGTTTTGGGGGAGCTTTGTTGGTGTTGATATTTATTTTTATTCCACTGGGATCTGAGAAGGTGCATGGAAGTATTTCAGTCTTATTGAATTTTTTTATGCTTGATTGATGGCTGAGGATATGGTTGATCTTAGAGTATGTTCCATGTGGTGATGGATAGAATGTGTATTCTATAGTTGTTGGGTCAAGTTTTCTGTAGCTATCAATTAAGTTCATTTGGGTAAGCATCACATTGAGGTTCCAGATCTCTTTGTTGATTTTTTTGTCTTGAGGTTCTGTCTAGGGTTGTGAGTGGAGTATTTAAGTCCCCAGCTATGATAGTGTTAGAGTCAATATCTTTTTAAAGTTTACCTAGAAGCTGCTTTATGAAAGTTGGTGTTCCTATGTTGGGTGCATATATGTTTAGGATGGATATTTCTTGTTGATGAATTGAACCTTTTATCATTATGTAGTGACCTTTTATATCTTTTAAAAATGTTGATAGCTTAAAGGGTATTTTTTCTGATATTAAGATGATGACTCCTGTTTTCTTTTGTGTTCTGCTCTCCTGAAATTTTGTTTCCCATCCTCTTACTTTGGATCTATGAGTGTCCTTTCTGGTGAAATGAGTCTTGTGGAGACAATATATTGTTGCCTCATGATATTTTATCCATTTTGCCATTCTATGTATTTTCAGTGGTACATTTAGTCCATATACATTTAGACTAACTATTGAGCTGTGAGAGTTTATCCCTCTCGTGATGCTCTTATAGCATTTTGTTGTTGCTGCTATTTGTTTGTTTGTTGTCTTTCTTTAGATTTTTGGGTTGATTCAAATGTGTTTTCAATCTTTTTCCTGCATTCTTGTGAAGGGCTTTGTCACTCTTTTTTTTTTCTTTTTTTCTGTGTTTAATACTTTCTTAAGTGTTTCTTGTAGAGTTGGTCTGGAGGTAGTGTAAGCTCTTAGGGATTGAGTTTCTGGGAAGATTTTAATTCTCCATCACTGATGAAGTTAGCTTAGCTGGGTAGGTAATTCTTGGCTGAAATTGTTTATCTTTGAGAATTTTGAAGATTGGGATCCAAGCTCTCCTAGCCTGAAGCATTTCTGTAGATAAGTCTGCTGCTATTCTAACTGGTCTTCCCTGGTAGGTAGTCTGACCTTTTTCTCTTGCTACTTTTAGGATTTTTTTCTTTTATACCTACTTCATGTAGGTGAATTACTATGTGCCTAGGAGTTGGTTTTCTCATTTGTTGTCTCGCAGGGGTTCTCTGAATCTCTTGTGTTTGACTGGTCATGTCACTGACGAGATGAGGGAAGTTTTCTTGGATAATTTCATGGAATGCTTGTTCTAGGGTGGTCTCTGTCTCTCTATCTGCCTCAGGAATTCCAATTAATCTTAGATTTGGCCTCTTGAAACTATTGTTCATCTCTCAAAGGTTTTGTTCTTCTTAAGCTTCTTTCCTATGTTTTTAACAGCTTGGATAGTTCTTTATTTTGGTCCTCAAGCTCTGAGATTCTTTCTTCTGCTTGGCTAAGCTTGCTTTCCATGCTTACCAGTTCATTATTTATTTCATTCACTGTATTCTTTATTGCTGTTATCTCAGTTATCAACTCCTTCATTCTTTTCTCTTGTCTCTCCTCAATTTTATTTATTTTGTCTATTAATGTTTTGATATCTGGCTTTGTGGTTTGAGGCCAGTCCTTCTGGGGGCTCTTCATTGTTTGTGTTCTGCTTTATTCTTAGTGTCTGACCTCCCAGGGGTCTGTGTGAAAACCATATTCTTCTTTGTTTTTTTTTTCATTTATGCAGATTTTCTGACCCCCTTTTAAATTCTTACCTCTTTAATTCTGTTGTTCAGGGATGAGAGGGTAGCTTTTACTTCTGTTTGCTCGATCTCCTATTCTTCCTTATGTGGATCCTTTGGCTTTGTTCATTTCTGAAGCTGGATTGTGAGTGGGGGGTTGTACTATATGCAGTTTTGGGATTTAATTGAGGGGGAAGCTGTGATTCAGAAACTATCTGCAGATCCCAGTGTCCACTGACAGGAACCCACTTCCCATTGCCTTACAACATGTCCACACAGTGGGAGTATAGGTTTGCCCCCTGAAAGTAAAATGAGGTAAGGAAAAGGAAAAGAATAGAAAAAGGAAGGAGGGGGAATGAGAGGAAGGTGGAGAGAGAGAAGAATAAGAGGAAAAACAGAGAGGCATACCAACTAACAAATGAAAAGAGACACAAACACCGACACAAAAGATATAAACAAAAACAAAAGCATACAGTCAATCATAAAACACACAAATTGACAGAAAAAAAACTATTGATGTACTCTCCCTCAAAAATACCCATACACAAACCGGAAGTCAAAAAAAAAACAACCCAACAATAAAACAACAGAAACTAAGCAAGTACAAAAATGTAATCAAAAACAGAAGAAAGAGATAAGAGGAAAAGCAGTAGCAAATATCTGTCTGGGGATGGGGAAACACCTCTTATCAACAGGGTAACTGAATGAAATGTAATTGTATATCTCACCCTTAACTGTACCCCACAAAACCATAATAAAAAATATTTTAAAAAAAGAAAGAAAAGAAATAAAATACAAAACTAAAACAAAAAGACTAACAAACCAAAAAACCCAAGTAGAACAACAAACAAAAATAACAACAACAACAAAAAACTTGCTCTGAGGCCATTCCTGTAACTTCAACCTCCTTTCAGCTTTGCTCACCAGCCCCTCCCCTCTGCTGTCAGTGCAAGCTGATAGGGTTGCTGTCAGCATGGATCAGATGCCTCAGGGACTATTGTGGTAGGAGGTTGGATCAGATCTGGACTCACCCCATCCCACTGCTGTCAAGTCTCCCACTCAGATCTGACCTGTCTGTGCTTGTTCCAGTGTGGGGGAGGGGAGTCTGTCTCTCCAAGTTTGATGAGATTACCTCTAGGTCCCAGGTTGGATGTTGGGTGGAGCTGGGCAAGGCAGTGTAGGTCCCTGTCTTTTGTCCTGGGGCAGAGAAAATGGCTCCCCCCACCCCTTGCTTTCTCACTGGTGGTGGTCTCCTTTTCAGCTCTCCCCAACTTCTCTCTCCATGGATCCAGGGCTCCAGCCACTTTGCTGTCACAGGTGATGATGTGGGCTGGGCTCCAGGTGATGAGGATCAGCCGTATTCGGCAGGCTTTTCTCAGAAGAGTCCCAAGAACAGCAGATGATCCTGCATGTGCTGGTGGCTCCAATTCTCCACTTATCTTCTAAATATTTGCATTTTCCTCCAGAAAATTGTTCAATTGTATTTTAGTACTTTCCATCTGATGATCCTACTTGAAAGGGAAAAATCAGAATTTCATTGAAGTAGGTTACCTAGAATTAAAAGGCATCTTGGATCATCCTGTCTAACCTACTCTCCCAAAGTTGGATTCCCCTTTTGAAATCCCAGACATATTTCTAATGATAGTACATTCCTATTTCAGAAGGAAGCCAATCATTTTGTCAAATATACCATATCTAACAGCATGTCTGTTTTAGCTTAGCTGGGATGTGTTTAGATGCAAGTAAGGGAAGTCTCCACATCTCCACATCAAAATTATTTTAAAAAGATAAAAATATATTACTTCCTCTAATAGGAATAGCCAGAGTGGGCAAATTTAGAATTTGCAAAGTGTTTCAACTCAATGTCAAAGACCCAGGAGTTTTGCATTTTTTCTCTCTACTATCCTTAACTTATGAACTTGGCTCTCTCATTGTCACAAGATGACTGCCATTATTCCAGGCATTACATGCAATCATCAGACATCCAGCAGAAGGAAGCAGGCCATATCCTGTGTGACGCTTTTATTTTGTATTTTTTAATAACAGTGAAGAGACATATCCTGGAAACCCTCAGGGGATTTGTCCCTTAATATTGCACACTGGCAAAGAGCATGGGCTCTGAAACTGCACTGTCTTTGTTTGCATTTTGGTTCTACCTCCTTCCTTCCTTCCTTGGGCAAGTATTTTCATCTTTATAGCTCTCATTTTCCTCAGCTGTAAAATTTAGGTAGTCAAAGAACCTACCTGATAGGGTTGTTGTTAGGACTAGTGTTAATGTAGGTGAAGTACTTGGAAAAGTGCCTGGCATATAGTAAGTGCTCAGTAAGTGTTTATTATCATTACGCATTCAACAGTTCTAATTAAGTTACATGTCCTCCCCTTAATTAGTCACGGGCAAAAAGAATATGGTTACTATGATTGGCTTTGATGAATCAACAGTTATCCTTTAAATGATGGATACAGATGTGAGTCTATATATGAATATGTAAATAAAACACGGGTGCTTTTAACAAGGGAGGGAGAAGATTGCTCATGGGAGGCGAGAAGCAATGTCTACCACACAATGTATAATTTGTCATTTCCTTTCATTCAGTTCATTGCCAGTTTCCAGGCAGAGAGTTATGTTGAGAGAAGAAACTTTAGGCAAAGAATATTATGTTTCACGGATATTCTTGAGATACTGATAATACACAGTCAATTCATGCTTGAATTTAGTTAAGTGAAATCTATAAATATACTTAAAATACTGAACAATTAATTACACTATCATCCCAAACATCAACTAAAATAACTTCTGTATCTTCAACAATCCACCAAGTTTTTTCTGTCTACCTTTTTTCATTTAATTGTTACAACAACCAGGTAATATATGAAGGATAGGCATTATTGCCATGTGCAGATGGTGAAATTGAGGCTCTTAGAAATTTTGTTAGAACATTGCATACTTAGTAAGAAGCAGCAGAATTCAGACTCAAATTCACATCACCCATTTCCTAGTAAGAAGTCTCTCTATCACAGTACCCTTCTTATGAAATGAAGACATTCTGAAATGTTTTCATCAGCCATCATTAGCAGTGGTTCATTCCAATCCTACAGCCAAGAAATAAATATGATGTGCCACATATATGCCAGTATGCATCAGCACATAGCTGCCAATGACATTCCAGCAAAATGCATTGTCAGACAAGTGAACATGCATTTACATGTCAATATCCTTTGGAAGCAAAGGTTATCTGGTGACTTTTGTTACTATGAGCATTCTTTCTTCATGTGCCTGGTGTTAATTGCGAACTCCTATTTTTTAAATCAAAAATGGCAGTGGAAAGAGTTCATCCCAGAAAGGTAATATCTGGAAAACTTTTAAATGAAAACCTTGTCAAATTTCCAATAACTTACATTTCTTATTTTTAAAAAATCTTCACACTCAGTAGAATGGGGTAGTTAGTGACTTTTAAAAAACTGTGATTAACATTTTGATGCAAAGTTTTTAGTGTACTTTATAAGACTGTTATGATCATTGTTATTTACATCACGAATGCTCTATGTTTTTGACAGAGGCTCCAGCTGGGGCCCCTGCTCTCTGGACATCTGGTTAAACACTTCTGCACTCCATTGCCTTGGACTGTGACAGCCAGAGGCCTCCTTGTAACTTCTGGGTGTTTCTTGAACTTATATTTTTATGATTTTCTTTTTTCCTACTCTCGAAGATCCTGGTGTAAGACTTATGGTAGGCACCGAGAGAGAGCAGTATCAGGCCCCAGTGCCAGTGTCTTCACTGGTTTCTAAAAAAAAAGAAAGAAAGAGAGAAAGAAAGAAAGAAAGAAAGAAAGAAAGAAAGAAAGAAAAAGAAAATACACTCACTCTAAACATTTTATGAATTAAGTAACTCTGTGGAGGATTTAGAGGTTCATGGGATAAGATCACATTGAGAATCATATAGACTCCCACTATCTTTTCAATTTCTATCCAGAATAAATGAAATATTACTCCTCCTTTCTCAAACAACGACCCTCCTATGCCCAGATTCTCACATTCTCGCTTTCTATCCCCAGGTGCTTCTCAGGGTATTTTCTCTTAACTATATTCTCTCTTAGAAGGAAGTCTGGTGTTAACTATTAATATCAGATGTTATTTTCCCACTTCTACACGTTTGCAATTCACCTTGTCTGAGGTTTTAACATTTAAATATAAATAAAAGATATTTATTAAAATTTTACTTGTCCTGACTTTCTTCCCATTATTTTCTCGGCAAAATCATAACTTAGACCAGGAGTTGGCAGATGACCCAAAGGCCAAATCCAACCATGCATCTGTGTGTGTGTGTGTGTGTGTGTGTGTGTGTGTGTGTGTGTGTGTGTGTCTATGGCTGCTTGCTTTTGGTCTTGCTGCAATAGTGGAGTTGAGTGGTTATGACAGAGACCGTATGGTCCACAAAGGTGAAAAGATTACAACCTGGCCCTTTACAGAAAAACTTTGCTGACCCCTGATTTTGGTAAGTCTCTTAAAAAATATACCTTGTATATCTTGATCTCCTGACATCTATGAAAGACCTAGTCTCCTCATCTTACAGATAAAAAAATTGAAAAATGACTTAGCTCAAGATCACAGGGGTCATAAATGGCAGAGTTGGGACTAGTAAGATCAATCTGTATGTACATCCTTTGGAGAGGAAAGGGAACTAATTTTCAATTGATAGAAGGGAGATCTACTTATCCCTCAACTCTTGTAGTTGAGGAGGGGTCATTATGGTTTGTCCTAACTCATTTACTCCTGAATTCTTGAGGTAAATTTGTCAACACAGTTCTCTTCCCCTAATCTGTCAGGAGGTAGGAAATGGTAAAATGGAGATGAAGTAACTGTAGATTAGTTTTTCTTTCTGTGCTCATCTGGAGTTGGATTAGAAAAAGCAGAAATGTCCCATAGTCGGAAAGATAGGCACTGATGCATGGACACCTCAGAGCCCAGCTGCTGCTTAGGCTTGGTTTTAGCATTGGATGGGATCGTCAGCTTGGCCTTCTTACTCTGAATTCAGTGCTCTTTCCACTATATTAAGCAGACTGTTGAATAATGATAGTACAAATGAATGATAATGATTCATTATTATCATTATACAAAGGCAGGAAAAAAACAAAAGAAGAGGGGAACATTTGTGTTGGTTTCCAAATTATTTATTCTTCCCCTCTTTGGAAATGCCTGCTACTTCTTTATCAAGGGTATGAGAGAGTCTAATTTCTTTCCCCTTGAATCTGGCCAAAGTTAGGGACAGGTTTGAGGTGGAAGGTGGAAGTGCCATGCCAACACTTTTGAGACTATGTTATAAGATGTTGGCAGCTCCTACCTAGGTCTTTTGGAAAACTCACCCTGAGGCACTTCCTCTCAGAACCTACCTCCCATGCAATAAGAAACAAAAGCTTCAGAGAGAGACCACAAGCAGGTGCTCATCTTCCAGCCAACAGCCAGCATCAAAGTCCAGCCATGGGAGAGCACCATCTTGGACAGCCAATCCAATGGAGCCTCTGATGACTACAAAAGAAATTGCAAGTGAGAAATAGCAGACAGCCCATAAACTGTGAAAGTTAAAAATTGTTTCCAACAACCACATTTTGGCACAGTTTTATGCATCTATAGATAGGGATAAAAATATGATTTAGTTTTATGTTTTATCAGAAACATAAAAATACTTTGTGAAACCAGTCCAACCAGTCAAGGAACCCATTGTCTGATTAAAACCATAAAAAATGAATTTCCCAAAGTAAATGCTGCAAAACAAGTTTCCTTTTGCCTCCTTTATTCCTTTCGTAGAAGTGGTAAGAATTGGAGTATGGCTAGCAGCTGAGATGTGGGCAGGTAGGAAGAGATTTTTTTTTTATTATAATAATGCCCCAAAGTTATGTTCATTGTTAGCAAGAGTTTCCTCCTGCAGATACTTCAAGCATAAGACTCTTCTCCTACTCCTGGGGAAAATGAAGATGAACAGAAAGAAAATTTCAAAACACTTTCCATGATAGAACCAGGAATGAGGAGCTCCAAAACTTTGATCTGGAGATGTGGGGCCCAGGTTGGGAGAAGAGAGAAAAGAAGTGAGAAAACAGAAAGAAAAGAGAAAGAAAGAAAAGAGAAGGAAGTGCTGGGGAGACTACAAGAACTCATGGATTTTCATCGGAGACTGACTTTGCTTGGCATGAAAGGCAGTCCTATGGGAAGGAGGAAGAAATGTTTTGCTCTGTCTGCTGTTCGTCAGGTATACTTAGAACTGGATAAGAAAACAAGTCTGTCCAGCATCTCACAGTAAGCTATGTCCATGCTTTTAGGTCTCATTAGTATCTGTATTTCAAGAGCTAGTATTCTTCATAGGAAGGAGGGTGGCCATCTTGTAAAATGAGAGTGTAGAACGCCTGAAATCTCTCTCCAACTTTAGAAGGCTAAAAGATGTCCTACCATTATGTTGCTTGAGTTTTGAACAAAGTGTATGCATGCCTGTGTGTGTGTGTGTGTGTGTGTGTGTGTGTGTGTGTGTGAACAAGGTCAACTCTCTGGAGCACAAGTAAAATGGTAAGTTTCAGTCTTCTCTTCTTCAACATCTCCCATACCCAGCCCAAGTTTGTGGCTTTCACTTCCTCTCTCGTCTTCTCTTGGTGCTGAGTATGTCATTTACCCATCTAGATCTATTCTGCTCTCAATTTCTACCTGGCTCTGCACAGGGAAGTTGACCTATGTGCACTTCATCAGTGGGGTCCTTTGCCCTCCATTACTGGTTGAGTTCAGTCAATGGGGAGCCTTGGAGAGACTAAAAGGAGGAGTAACAGTGAGACCAGGGTATTCATTCTGCTGGCTTTCTTTCTGGGGGATCTTATTAGGTCAGTGGTGTCGCCTGTCCAAAGGTCCCAGCTCCTCTTATGGTAACACTCTCTGAGTGACTTTGTCATTTTAGGTTCTAGTTACTGCTCCCTGCTCTCCTCTCTTGGGCCTAGGGCTGGTGACAGCTGTGCTTTTATTACCCCAGGAACCCACGCTAACCCTGTGGCTTCCTCTCAACTCTATAAATAGTCCTTCTTATTAAATTCTTCTGGAATTATCCTAATCTGAGCATGCCATCTATTTCCTGTTGGGAATCTGACTGATACACTATTCTACACTATTAGACATTTACATCTTATATAAATTTAGTTCAGCATTTTTCTCTCCTTGAACTATTTGTGATTTTTAACTCCAACAACGACACTAAAGGAACTTTGGTCCCCAGCAATTTCATCATAAACAATCAGGTAGATTTTTGTTGGTGGAGGAGGAAAAGTCAAGGAAATTAAAACCTGCTCCTCATGAATCATATCCAAATGGAATTGTCATAACCTGTACCTTACCTCTGTTAAAGCATTATTAA
>NW_007254281.1:0-1203 GCF_000164805.1 Carlito syrichta | reverse complement strand
TCAGCCTCGGTTCTATTGCTAGCCCCTCACCTCTCTCCCCTCCCATTATTTCTCCATGCAACTTAATCTTCTGCTGAGTCAATCAACTTGGTTTCCAAGCATGCTGTGCAAGGTCCCACCTCAGGACCTTTGTTCAACTGTTCTGCCGGCTAAAAGTCTCCTTCTTTAAGTACTCAGCCCCACACTGGACGGTGAGTTCCTGGAGGAAAAGGCACTTGCTTTCTTCATTTTCTGTATCTATCCCACGTAGTACAATGCCTTGCACATTCTAAGTACCCCCAACTGAATTTGTGAAGTGAATTAAGGTAGCTGATCCAAATGGCAACTTTTCAGGAACTGCTTCTAATTTTCTTTGCTTGAGAAAAACAGGCAAAGAAAGCTAAGGCTCAAAAACAAGGGAGCTAGACCACAAGGATTCCATATCATACTAATCCTTAACTTCCTTTTCAAAGCAATCTCTCTCTCTCTCTCTCTCTCTCTTCTTCTCTCTCTTTCTCATTCTCTCTCTCTTTCTCTCCCTCTCTGTCTCTCAGTCTCTCTCTCTCTTCCTCTTATTCCCTTTCTTGCTTTCTTATTCTCTCTCTCTTTTGTCCTCCATCTCTCTATGAGACCACATTTATGAATAGTTAAAAGAACAGGCATTAATTCTAGATTTAAAAGAAGTCTTTGGCATTGCCATTTGCCTGTGATAAGTGCTTGATAAATGCAGACTCTGTTGAGGATGGATAACGTGTAAGTTCTTCAGGGTACAAGAAAGAGAAGACACTATTTTTCACAATTTCTCTGTACTTATTCAGGCAAAGAAATGAAACAAGGAGACCCAGAAAAAAACCAGAATTCAGAGAGATAGAGTTGAAAGGCTGAACAAATTTTTTATTATAAAAATCTACTATTCTGGTGTTGCACGTTCCAAAGAGATTCTTTCAGCCAGCAGTTAAGGTTAGATGTGGCCCAGTGCCCAGTGACGTCTCGTGAGAGGTGACAGGAAGGCAATGGACAAAGCAGCATGGAAAATGTTACTTCCAAATTTTAGAGTTATTCCCCAAAGAGGGGCTCCAGTTCAAATAAGATGGTGTAACTTATAATAGCATTTGGGGAATAATTAAATGCGTTTGGTGTTACTATTTTAATTAAGAGTGAAAGTTCTACATGGACCAGATATGCTGAGGCTCTGAGAGTAGCGGTCACTAGGGAGAAATGGAA
>NW_007254280.1:8843-9244 GCF_000164805.1 Carlito syrichta | reverse complement strand
TATCCCCAAGCTTTCTCTTCCTGATTAGATGTGGGTTCTCTTTGAAAAATGGGATAGACTTGATTAGAATGTGTGGGTCTAGTATTGGCTTGACTAAGTCACTTTAAGCAAATATTGTGTGTACCCTGTGCCTCCATTCCTCACCTCTAAAATGGAGATCATTTTAGAACTTATCAAACTGGGTTGACACGAGGATCAGACAAGACATTGCATGAGCAGTGCATAATATAGTGACTGGCACATAGGAAGCCAAGAAATAAAACAGCTATCGTCAGCATTAGCATCATTATTATGAACCGATCGGTGAAGGTAATAAGATAGATTTTTGAAGGGAAATTTAGTGGTATCCAGTCTTATTTCTAGAAATTTCATTGGAAGAAATATGACATATGTACAAAATT
>NW_007254280.1:6081-7366 GCF_000164805.1 Carlito syrichta | reverse complement strand
AGAACCTTGTCATCAGGTACTTGGCTCTCCCTCAGATTCAGGGTCTCTCTCAGGTGCAGGCGCTCTCCCTCAGTCAGCATTCTTATTTAGGTGCAGGAGTTTTGTCTCATGTGCAACAGCTTTTCATCCAGTGCTAGGCCCTTCTGCAGGTACAGAGATTCTTTATCACGTGCTGGACTCTCACATTCAGGACTCTTCCTCAAGTATAGGGCTCTCTCTGAGATATAGGGGCTCATCCTCAGGTATGGGAGCTGTACCTCATCATCAGTGCTCTTACTCAGGTACAGGGCCCTTTTTCAGATGCAGGTGCCTCCCTCGGTTTTGGGGCTCTTTCTTAGGTGAGAACTTTCCCTCAGGTGCAAGAATTTTCCCTGCAGTGCAGTGCTCTCCCTCAGATGTTGGAGCTCTTCATAAGGTGCATGGCTTTCCCTCAGGTGGAGAGACTCTCTCATGTGCTGGGGCGTTTTTAGGGGCAGTGTTCTTCCCCAGGTCAGGGGCTCTTTGCTGCGATTAGGGACTCTAGTAAGGGGCAGAGACTTTCCCAGGTTCAGAAGTTCATCTGGCACAAGACTCTCCCCCAGGTTCAGGTGCTATTCATCAGGTACAGGAATGTCCCTCAGGTGCAGGATTCTCTCCCATCTTCATTGGCTATTCTTCAGGTGCAGGGATCTTTCTCAGGTGCAGGGCTTTCCTCAACTTTTCCTCAGGTACAAGACTCTCCTTCATGTTTAGTGCTTCTTCTCAGGTGCAAAGATCTCCCTTAAGTACAGGCACTCTTCCTTAGGTGTAGGAGCTCCCTAACACATCCGGTACTCTTACTCAAGTGCATGGGTCTACTCAGGTATAGGGCTTTCCCTGAGGCTTAAGACTCTACTTCAGGTGCAGGGACCTTCCTCAGCTAACAGAGCTCTCCCCCAGAGATATTGGAGCTCTCTTTCATGGTCACCTCAGTTGGGTGCAGGATTCTTTCAGTTTTAGGGCTCCTCACGGGTGGAGGGCTCTCTCAGACGCAGGGATCTCCCTCAGGTACAGCGTATTCCTTTGGGGATAGGGTTCTCCCCCAAATACAAAGGCTATCCCTCAAGTTTACCACTCTTTATTAGCTGCAGGACTCTCTCTCATTTGCAGGTCTTTCTTAACTGCAGGAACACTTCCTCAAATGTATAGACTCTCCCTCATGTTCAAGACTCTTTCTTCAGTTGTGGGGGCTTTCCCCCAGGTGCACCACTCTCCGTCTGGTGCATGGCTGTCCAACAGGGCAGGACTCTCCTTCAGGTTCAGAATT
>NW_007254280.1:0-6061 GCF_000164805.1 Carlito syrichta | reverse complement strand
GGACAGGAACAAGATGGCTGCCTGCCTCCGAGCAGGCAACAGGAGCCCCGCGCCGGGTGGGCAGGACAGTCTCCGTCGCAGGAGCGGTGGCAGCGATCCCAGCAGATCTTCCCTGAAGCGGTTTGATGTGGATCTCCTCCGGCCGGGTTGTGATGAGCTACCCGTGCCAGAGGCCGCGGCGGGCGCGGCGGCGGCGGCGGGAGCGCTGGTGGGGGGAGGGGCTGCGGCAGCAGCGGGAGAGGACGATGCAGTAAAAATGTCCAGTCCTTGCGATGTTCCAGTGATAGTGATGGCCGAGCTCTGTTTGAGGAGTAGGCTGCAATGCTGGGGTCCCCAGCCTCCCGGGGGCGAGAGTCAGAGACCCACTGCAGATCTCCCTTGCAGAGGGCTTCAGACACCGGGTTGCCAGGTCGCCATCTTGCCCCCTCTCTGCAGGTCTTTCTTAACTGCAGGAACACTTCCTCAATTGTATAGACTCTCCCTCATGTTCAAGCCTCTTTCTTCAGTTGTGGGGGCTTTCCCCCAGGTGCAGCACTCTCCGTCTGGTGCATGGCTGTCCAACAGGGCAGGACTCTCCTTCAGGTTCAGAATTCTTTCAGATTCTTACCCTGATGTATGGGGGCTCCCTCAGTTGGTGCCAGTCTTCCTCACATGCAGGGGCATTTCTTTAGGTGCAGAGCTATACCCATCCATGTGAAGCACCTGTTCTAGTGCAGGGGCATTCTTCAGGAACATGGCTCTTTCTTAGGTATAGGGGCTGTTCATCACATGCTAGACTCTTTCTTATGGGCAGGGGCTCTCCCTCTGGTACAGGAGCTCTTCATTAGGTGCAAAGCTCTTCCTCAGGTGCAGGGGCCCTTTATCAGGTTCTGGGCTCTTCCTCAGTTGCAGGGCTCTGTCTTGGGTGCATGACTCTTTCTTGGGTGCAGGGTTCTCCCTCAGGTGCAGGTGGTCTTCATGATGTTTCAGAGCACTTTTTCAGGTATAGGGCTGTCCTTGAGGTTGAGAGGCTCTTTCCCATGTTTGAGAGCCCTTCTCCAGGGACCAGGGCTCTCCCAGGTGCAGGGACTCTTCAAAAGGTGCAGGGCACTTCTCAAGGTGCAGGGCACTTCTCTAGGTGCAGGGGCTCTTCATCAGGTGCTTGGCTTTTTCTTGGTGTAGGGGTTCTCTGTCAGGTGAGGGAGATCTCCCTGAGGCTCAGCAGTTCTCCCTCAGATTCAGCACTATTACTCAGGTGCAGGAGATCTTCCTCATGTGCAGGGGCTCTTAATTAAATGTTGGGCTTGATGTCAGTTGCAGGGGTCTTCCTCAGATTTTAGGCCTCCCTAAGGTGCAGAAGCTCATCATCAGGGACTGATCTCTCCTGAGGGTCAGGCCTCACCCTCAGGTGTAGGACTTCTTTAAACGCACAGACTCTTCCTTAGGTTCAAGCCTTTTTTCAGTGTGATGGCTCTCCACTAGGTGCAGGTACTCCTCCCTCCCCATCCCCTTTGCAGCACTCTCCCTCAGATGCATGGCTCTCCTTCAGATGTGGAACTCTTCCTCAGGTGCAGGGGGTCCTTTTATTCACTCACAGCCACTCCAGCATCAACCTGCTGGGCTCTGGAGATCCTTCTGCAGCAGCCTTCCAAGTAGCTGGAACTACAAGTGTGTGCTACCACGCCGGGCTAATTTTTAATTTGTTGTAGAGATGAGGTCTTGCCAGGTTGCCTGGGCTGGTCTCAAACCCACGGGCCCAGGCAATCCACTCACGTTGGGCTCCCAGAGTGCTGTTATTACAGGCTGAGCCACCAAGCCTGGCCAGGTGGAGGGGCTCTTAACCAGATGCTAGACTCTCGAGTACAAGTGCTTTCTGAGATGCAGGTATCTCTTAAATTGAAGGGATCTCCCTAGGGGCAAGGGCTCTTCATAAGGTGCTGGGGTTTCCCTTAGGTGTAGAAGCTCCTTCTCACATGCAGGGACTTCTCCTTAGTAGTTAGGTCTCTCCAAAGTGCAGTGGCTTTCCCTCAGGTGCAGGATGTTTCTCTCAGAAGCAGGGGCTCTTCATTGGTGCTGGGAGGGGCAGATCCTCTCAGGTGCAGAGATCTCCCACGGGTGCATGGGTCTTCATCAAGTTCTAGGCTTTTCCTCAGGTGCCAGGAGTCTTTTTCAGGTGCAGGGCTCTCCTTCAGTGAGGCTCTTGCTCTTTATTAGGTGCTGGACTCTGCCTCAGGTGCAGGGCTGTATCTCAAGTGCAGGATTCTTCCTCTGATGCATGCCTCTCCCTCAGGGGCAAGTCTCTCCCTCTTATGCAGGAACGCTTCATAGGTTTCAGAGTTCTCCCTTTGATGCAGGGGTGCTCCCTCAGGTGGAGTGACTCTCCCGCATGTGCAGGAGGACTTCTTCAGAAACAGGGCACTGTCTCAGGAGACGGGGTCTCCCAGTGCAAGGGCTCATCATCTAGTATAGGGGCTCTTCCTCAGGTGCTGAATTCTTTCTCAGGTGTGAGGGCTCTTTCTCAGGTTCAAGGCCTCTTCCTCCAGAGGGGGGTTCTCCCTCAGCAGCATGGGCTCTCTTTCAGGTGCAGTGCTCTCCCTTGGGTGCAGGGGCTCTTCATCACATGTGGGGGCTTTCCCTCAGGAGTAGAGACACTCCTTTAATTGCAGGCATCTTCCACATTCAGGGGCTCTCCCTCAGTTCCAGGAGCTCTCTCTTTTGTGCCAGCAGTTTCCTCAGGTGCAGGGACTTTCCCTCAGGGACAAGGTTGTATCTATATTGCAGGTGTGGAAGTTCTCTGTGAGGTGATGGATCTCTGTCTCAGGTGCAGGGGCTCTTCTTCAGGTTCAGGGACTCTTCATAAAGTGCACGGTTCTGTCTCAGATTCCTGGGCACTACTTTTTGTGGTGAAATTTTTCCTCATGTGCAGGACCACTTTTTCAGATGTGGGGCTCTGCCCCAGGGTGGGGTTCTTCTGGATTCTTTTCAGTTGCAGGGCTGTATTAGAGGTATGGGGCCCTTTCTCAGGTTCATGGATGTCAGTTACAAGGTTCTTTCTCAGGTGCAGGTACTCTCCCACAGATGGGTGAACTCTTACCCATGTTTAGGTTCTCTTCTCCAGGGGCAGTGGCTCTTCAGGTACAGGTGCTCTTCTAAAAGTACAGGGTTCTGATCCAGTTGCAGGAGCTTATCCTCAGTTGCTGAATTATCCCTCATGGCCAAGGGTTGTACCTTAGGTCAAGGGGATCTCCTTGAGTTGCAGGAGTTCTCCCTCAGACTCAACACTATTATTCAGATGTGGGAGATGTCCTTCATGTGCAAGGATTCTTCTACACATACTGGGCTTTCTACCCATGTGCAGGGTATCTTCCAGCTGAGAGGCTACTTCCTAAGTTGCAGGAGACCTCTCTCAGGTGCAGGGGCTCTCTTTCAGGTGTAGGAGATTGTTATGAAGTTGAGCACTCTTACTCGGTCAAGAGCTTCCTTATGTGCAGGAACACTTCATCGGGTGCAGGAGCTTATGCTCAGGTTCAGGGCTCTTCCTCAGGTACAGAATCTTCTCCTTAGTTGCTGGGTCTTTCCCTCATGGGCAGTGGATCTCTCTCAAGTTCAGGAACTGTCCGTAAGGTTCAGGGGTTCTTTATCAGGTGCTGGCTCCTTCCTCAGGTTCAGGGCCTCTTCCTTAGGTAAAAGGCTCTCCCTCAGGTCCAGGGACTCTTCATAAGGTAAGTATGCTCCCTTATATCCGGGGTGGCTCCCTTAAGTGGTGGGACTCTCCTTCATGTGCAGGGGGTACTTCTTCAGGTACAGGGCTTTTCCCCAGCTGCAGGGACTTTTCTCAGGTGTGTGGTCTGTCTCATAGGTGTGGGACTCTTTCTCGATTCAGTCCTTTTACTCAGGTGCAGGACTCTTCCTTAGGTGCAGGGGCTCTTCACCAGGTACTGTGGTCTCCATCAGAGGCAGGGGCTCTCCCACTGGTTTAGGGCTCTCCCTTCTTAGGTGCATGAGTTGGTTTTCAGGTATATGCATCTTTCTCAGGTGCTAGGGCCCTTCATTAGGAGCAGAGTCTCTTTCTTTGGTGCAGTGTCTCTTCCTGAAGTATGGGAACTTAGGTGCAGAAAGTTTCCTTCAGATGCAGGGGTGCTCTCTTACGGGCAGGGACTTTTCACCAGATGCAGAAGCTTTCCCTCGTGTGCATGAGTTTTTCCTCAGGTACAGTAGCTTTTTCTCATGTACAGAAGTTCTTTGTCAAGTGTAGGGTTCTCCCTCAGATTCCTGGGCTCGTCATCAGGTTCTGGGCTGTGTCTGAGTTGCAAGGCTCTATTGCAGGTGCAGAATTCTTTCTCATCTGTTGTGTCCTCCCTTGTGTGTATTGGCTGTCCATCATGTGTCTGGTGTACTTCCTCAGGTGTTGGGATGTCCTTGAGATTGAGGGCTTCTTTCCAAGTCCAGGGCCTATTTCCCAGGAACAGGGGCTCTCTAAGTAGAAAGGCTATTTGAAAGGTGCAGGGCTCACCCCCAAGTGCAGGGACTCTTCATCAGGTGTTGGGTTCCTCCTTAGGTGCAGAGACCCTCCCTCAGGTGAGGAGGAATCTCTTGGATTCAGTGCTCTTACTCAGGTGCAGGGGATCTTTTTCAAGTGCAGGGGCTCTATTTCAGAAGCTGGGTTTTTGTTTGATGCAGGAGTTCTTTCTTAGGTGTAGGTCTCTCCCCCCAGATATTAGGCTCCCTCTAACATGTAACAGTTCTCCATCAGGACTGGACTGTCCCTGAGGTTCAAGATTCTATCTGTACTGCAGGGACTCTTCATCAAGTATGAGGACTCTTTGTTCGGTGCAGGAGCTCTCCCTGAGGTGCTAGGAAGCTTTATAAGGTTGGTATTCTCCTTCAGATTCAGGGACACTTCTTCAGGTTGAAGGACCGTCCCTCATGTGCAGGAGTGCTTCCTCAAGTGCGGGGCTCTCCCCTAGATGTCTCTTCATTAGGCTCTAGATTCTTTGTCAGTTGCTGGACTCTATCTTATGTACAGTGCTCTTTCTCAGGTACATGGTTCTTTGTCAGGTGCAGGGTTCTTTCTCAGGTGAGGTGCTATACCCCAGATGGATGGGCTCTCCTCTGGGTCAGGCACTCTTCCAGGTGCAGTGTCTCTTCCAAAAGTACAGGTTTCTCCTCCAGTTGTAGGAGTTTATTGTCAGTTGCTGAGATATCCCTTGGTACATGGTTGTATTTTAGGTAAAGGGGATCTCTCTTTGTTACAGGATTTCTCTTTGAGATTTAGCGCTATTACTTAGGTGCCAGGGATGTCCCCTATGTTCAGGGGCTCTTCTTCACATCCTGCGATTTATACCTAGGTTCAGGACATCTTCCAGATCAGGGGCCTTTCCCTAAGGTGCGGGAGACCTCTTTAGGGTGCAGGGGCTCTTTCTCAAGTTCAGCGCTCTTAACTCTGGTGCAGGAGCATTTCCTCACGTGTAGGAGCTCTTCCTCAGGTGCAGGAGCTTTTGCTCAGGGCAGGGCTTCTTCTCAGGTGCAGAGTTCTTCCTCGGTTACAGGAACTCCTTAGGAGCTGTCTCTCCCCCTCATTGGCAGTGACTCTCCCTCAGATGCAGGTACTGTCCCTCAGGTGCAGGGGCTCATCATCAGGTGCTGCACTCTTCCTCAGGTTCCGGGGGCTCTCCCTCAGGTGGAAGGCTCTCTCTTTATAAGATGAATGTTCTCCCTCAGATTCTGAGTGGCTCTGCTTTGTGGTGGGACTCTACTTGACGTGCAGGGGCACGTCTTCATGTGCAGGGCTCTTCCCCAGCTAGAGGATCTCCTCATCGGATGCTGGAGTCTCTCTCATGTGTGGGGGCAGTTCCTCAGGTTCAGGGCACTCCCTCAGGTTCAACCCTTTTACTCAGGTGCAGTGCTCTTCCTCAGGTGCAGGGCTCCTCCGTAGGTGCTGCAATATCCCTCAGGTACAGAGGCTCTCCCTCAGGTTCAGATTTCCTCTTTAGCTGCAAGGCACTTTCTCGGGTGCAGGGTCCCTTCATTGATTGCAGAGGCTCTTCCTCTGATGCAGTGGTTCTTTGTCAGGTGCTATAGT
>NW_007254279.1:1254-23686 GCF_000164805.1 Carlito syrichta | reverse complement strand
GAAAGTCTTCCATTTCCTTCTGGTTTCAAGTTTGTTTCCATACAAGTGTACGTAGTAGTCTCTAATGATCTTTGTATTTCTTCAGGGTCAGATGTGACTCATCTTTTGTGTTTCTGATTATGCTTATTTGGGTTTTTTTCTCCTTTTTTCTTGGTCAGTCTAGCTAGGGGACCATCAATCTTGCTTACCCTTTCGAAGAACCAGCTTTTTGTTTCATTGATTTTTTGTATTATCTTTTTGTCTTCTATGTCCTGGATTTGGGCTTTTATTTTGGTGATCTGGATTCTTCTGCTGAAATTAGGGTTTTTGTGGTCTTGCTTTTCCAGCTTCTTTAGGTGGCTTGTTAGGTTGTCAATTTCTGTTCCTTCCTTTTTCCTCATGTGTGTTTGTAGGGATATAAATTCCCCTCTTATTACAGCTTTTAAGGCATCCCAGAGATTTTGGTAAGATGTTTCTTTATTTTCATTTGTTTCCAGGTATCTTTTGATCTCTATTTTGATGTCATCATTGACCCAGGAGTTATTTAGCATCATGCTGTTTAGTGTCCATGTCTTTGTGGGTTTTGGGGGGACTTTGTTGGTGTCATTGTTTATTTTTATTCCACTGTGGTCCGAAAAGGTGCATGGCAGAATTTCAGTCCTTTTAAATTTACTTATACTTGATTTGTGTCCAATTATGTGGTCGATCTTAGAATATGTTCCATGTGGTGATGAGTAGAATGTGTATTCTGTGGTCTTTGGATGGAGTGTTCTATAGGTATCAATTAAGTTCATTTGGTCCAGAGTCTCATTGAGGTTCCGGATCTCCTTGCTGATTATTTTGTCCTGATGATCTGTCTAAGGTTGTGAGTGGTGTATTAAAGTCCCCAGTTATTATGGTGTTAGAGTCAATATCTTTCTTTAGTTTTCCTAGAAGTTGCTTTATGAATGTTGGTGCACCTATGTTGGGTGCATATATGTTTAGGATAGATATTTCTTGTTGATGGAGTGAACCTTTTATCATTATGTAGTGGCCCTCTGTATCTTTTTAAATTTTTGATAGCTTAAATGGTATTTTGTCTGAAATTAGGATTGCGATTCCTCCTTTCTTTTGTGTTCCATTCGCCTGAAAATTTGTTTCCCATCCTCTTACTTTGAGTCTGTGTATGTCCTTTCTAGTGAGATGGGTCTCTTGAAGGCAGTATATTGTTGCCTGGTGATATTTTATCCATTTTGTCATTCTATGTCTTTTCAGTGGTGCATTTAGTCCATTCACATTCAGACTAATTATTGAAATGTGAGAGCTCGTCCCTATCATGGAGTTCTTATTGAACTCCCACTTGGTTTTTCCTTTTTTCTTTTTCTTTTTTTTTTTACTTTCTTTTGCTTTTGGGGTTGGTTCATGTATATTTTATTCTTTTCCCTGTACTCTTGTGAAGAACGTTGTTCTTTTTTCTTTTTTTTCTTCTGTGTTTAGTACTTTCCTAAGTGTTTCATGTAGAGATGGTTTTGTGGCTGCATAAGTTCTTAGGGATTAGATATCTGGGAAAGATTTTAATTCTCCCTCACTGATGAAGCTTAGTTTGGCTGGGTAGGTCAGTCTTGGTTGAAATTGTTTATCCTTTAGGACTTTGAAGATAGGGCTCCAAGCTCTCCTAGCCTGCAGGGTTTCTGCAGATAAATCTGCTGCTATTCTGATTGTCTTCCATGGTGGGTGATCTGGCCTTTTTCTCTTGCTGCCTTTAGGATTTTTTCTTTTGTGCCTACTTTATTTAGGCGAATTATTATGTGTCTAGGAGTTGGTCTTCTCATTTGTTGTCTTGCGGGGGTTCTCTGAATCTCTTGTGTTTGAAATTTTGTATCACTGATTAGATAAGGGAAATTTTCTTGAAATGATCTCGTGGAAAGTTTGTTCCAATGTGGTCTCTGTTTCTCTTTCTGCCTCAGGGAGTCCGATTATTCTTAGGTTAGGCCTCTTGAGGTAGTCACTCATCTCTTGAAGGGTTTGTTCTGTCTTTTTTAGCTTATTTTCTGTGTTTTTAAGAGTTTGGGTTATTTCTATATTTTGATCCTCAAGCTCTGAGATTCTTTCTTCTGCTTGGGTAATTCTGCTTTCCATGCTTATCAATTTGTTATTTATTTCATTCACAGTATTCTTTATTACTGTTATCTCAGATATCAGCTCCCTCCTAGTTTCTTCTTGTGTCTCCTCAATTCTTTTTAGTCTCTCCATTATTGTTTTGATATCTACATTTGCATTTTGAGACCCTTCATTCTGGGGACTTTTCATTGTTTGTATTCCAAAGTCAATTTTCTCAGTGTCTGCTCTCCCAGGCGTCTGGGAGAGACCCATACTCTTCTTTTGGTTTTTCTTCATTTCTGTAGATTTTTCTCCCTTTGCCCCTTTCCCTCCCCCTCTTCAATTCTGTTTTTGAGGGAAGGTGGGGTTGCTTTTATTTCTCTTCTGCAATGACCTGTTCTTCCTTATGAGGGTCTTCTGGTTTTGTTCACTTTTCCCTCTGCTTTACAGTCTGTCTATTCAGCAGTTTGCAGTCTTGGTCCCAACTATCAGGTGAGAGAGAGACACAGGGCTCCAACTCAGGTTTTCAGCGTTCCTTGACCATCTTCTTCGTGACAAATGGCTCCTCCCTTTCCCGTGTCCACTCGACGACTGGCCGGACCAACTTACATTCCTCTACCTCCAGGGCACCTTCCAAGACTTCCACCCCAGCAAAATTTTTTCTTTCGGCGCCTTCTGATGGGGCCTCGTGTGGCTGGTTCTTTCACCCACCTCGCCCAGCCAACAACAAAGATTTTATTTCAGATGTATTCAAAGGCAATCTGGGAATCGTATTTCTTTATGAAAGTATTTTACTTATTTCCAATTACATAAACAGATAAATAAATACATAAATGAAAAATTCTGGTGCTAGGCTCAGTTTGTTAGGGTGCAACCTGAATTGGTGGTTTCACCTGCCACCAGTCAGCAGCCCATCAAGAAAAATCTTGGTTAGTTTATTTATTTTTTTCTTGCTATTCTTTAAAGAAATCCTGATATCTGTTTTCCCAAACTCCCACCTAGAGTTAGGCTACAAAGATAAAAAATACTTTATAGGTTGGCATTTATGTAGGTTTGTGGACGATTTTATCACTCTCTGATGAATTTACTAATTACCACTTGGCAGCATGATTCTGAGAAAAGAGGAAAAAACTACATTTTACTTTACTTGATGCTCAAAGTGCTACCTTTTTTAAACTTCATGAACAATCTATACACTGTATCACCTAGGCTATGCAGCATGTTTTGATATGAGTCTGGGTTCTCTCCCAATAGTTTTCATAGGAAGAAGAACCTTCTCTCTGTACTTTTACACAAATTGACCTAGAAAATTTGTTTGTGGTTTCTCATATTTCAATCCCTACAGAAATGCAGCATGTAGTCTTAAATAATGTGGGTTTGCCTAAGTTAATTACAGGAAGAAAATTATCTAGAGCCTTAATATGCAGTTTAAGGGCATTAATTTTTAAATCTTCATAGAACTTTGAGCCTATCTTAATTATTTTAAGAGATTTTCATATTTGACCTAGATTCAGTCCTCTGAGGCAATGAGAAAACAGCCTCCAATTAAGCCCAGGTAGTATGCGAGTGTTTTTCTCTATAAGTCTAATGATCTCTATTGCTCAGTAAATCACTCTTCTGTCAAGAGAACTCCGGAGGATGTTTTGTACATTTATGGAGTCTCACCACGATTTGTTTCATTACATGACTCTAATAACCACACCATGTTTCTTTATTTTTCTTGCCAAGGGTCTCCTAGCATGCACGTTTGTGTTTTCATTTTAATGTAGTTGGAAACATCTAAAAAAAATTTCAGCTTCCTTCAAAGGTAATTTGCTAATATATTTAGGAAAGTGTTTTTCTTATTTCCAAAAACATAAATAGATAAATAAATGAAAGTGTAGTGTGGTGTGCACTCAGGTGATTATACTGAAAACAGTTTTATTTTTATTTTTTATTTTTTTGAGTTGGAGTCTCACTCTGTCACCCAGACTGGAGTGCAGTGGCCGCTGCCAGCCACTGCAGCCTCGACCTGCTGGGCTCCGGTGATCCTTCTGCCTCAGCCTTCCAAGTAACCAGAATTAAAGGCACGCGCTACCGTGCCCGGCTAATTTTTTGATTTTATTGTAGAGATGAGATTTTGCCTGCCCAGGCAGGTTCTGAACCCTCAGACTCGGACAATCCACTCACATCAGCCTCCCAAAGGCACGGTATTACAGGCTGAGCCACCGAGCCTGGCTACTAAAAAGAGTTTTAATAGGTGGATCCATCTGCCACATGTCAGTCACAACTGAAAGAAAAATCTGATTATTATTAGTAGTAGTATTTTCTCACTATGCTTTAAAAAATTTGATAATATGCTTTACCAAATTCTTACCTAGGGTGAAGCTACACAGATAATGTGGAAACAATTTGCAGATTATCATCAACATAGTTTTGTAGGCAACTTTGAAACAAATGATGAAAATTACATTTAAAAGTGCAGAATACTAAAAGTGTTTCCTTTTCTGAACATCATGAAATAATCATAACATTCTAGCCACTAGGATACAAATCAGGTTTCCTACGGGGGACTAACCCCCAAAAAGAGATTTAGAGGGTCCCTGAAGTTGGGGCAGCATCGGTGAATATTCTGGAGAAATAAGGAGAAAGAAAGAGACTGGACTCTGTCTAGTGCAGAGGTCAATTCTGTAGTAGGGATAGATATTAAAAGAAAGATGGAGGGATAGATATAAAGAGAAAGAAAGAAAGTGGACAACTGTTCAGTGAAATGAGCAGAAGCCATTTATTGGGACCAACCATGAGTCTTTTATCCCAAATTTTCACATGTTAAATCACAAGACTTTCACGTGAACACAAGGCCAGGTGGATGAGGTGTGTCCCCACCACCAGGTGTTTCCTACAGCATGAGGAAGGACAATCCCAATCAAATCACAAGACTTTCACGTGAACACAAAGCCAGGTAGGTGAGGTGCATCACCCCACCCACCAGGGGTTTTCCCAAGCATGAGGAAGGACAATCCCAAAATTATTCATTATGCTTGGTTTATATTCCTCAAAAGCAATGCAACAGTTTTAACATCATAAAATCCTAATAATCAATAACTTCTAAAACTTATGCATACCCAACACCTAGTGACTGACTTAAATCCTAATACCTTTCTATTCTGTGCTAACTTTACCTGTACTATAAAAAAAATCTTAATTATAGGTCAGGCAAGTTCCTAAAGAATGTGGCCCAGTCCAAAGATCACGCTGGACCATTTCCAGAAACAATTGATAATGGTCTCTTAACAAAATGTCTATTCTAAAATCCTATGTATCTATCTTAATTTCTATAAAAGTTTCTAATTCCTAATCCTGATATATAAGGCTGATCATCAGCAACAAAACTTCTAAAATAAACCCAAATACAAACTGTAATTGTACTAAAGCAGAAAAAGTAGAAAGTGGGGACAATGAAATTTCTAAAGTTAACTAAATTCTTATAAAACCTCAAAGTATCATGTATAATCACGCTTGGACTAGCATAATTCCCTGATGTAGAGTAACCTATTCTATAATACTTTCTATGAAAAAATAAATTCACCTTCTATTATAAGTAGAAATAACTTACACTAATTGTAACTAAAGAACCGGTTTAAAAGAATGCAGCCCAGCCCAAAGTGGATGCTGGGCCCTTAGGAATGTGGCCCAGCCCAAAGTTCGTGCTGGGCCAATTCTAGTAACCCTAGATAATCATCTATACCATCTAAAGCTGGAAACAGCTCTCTAAATGTATATACCAATTCTACAAATATATTTTTAAATCTTATAATGAAGCTTGTATCATGTATAAGGCTCCCAAATGTGATCTGAGTTTGAACTTGTTAAGTTTAAAGCTGAAGCCACAGTCTGTGAGAAACGGGAACAATGGATCCCTAGAGTTAGCCATGCCTGTCATATTCTCAGAACTTCATGCTTAGATCATCAAAATCCCTGTCAGTGGGTAAGGCCAAACAACAAAGAAAGGAGGAGGGAATGGGCCTTCAGCTCCTGAACCAAACCTGGTGGTCTCAGGGTCCACAGCCCACCTGGATTCCTAACACTCAGGCAGGCCTCCATGGCCGGCTCCCCACATCTCCCCCTTTTCTATTTTTTAGCATGAACCCATGGAACTCGGTGTTGAACTGATAAATTCTTTTCTTCAGCACCTTGAAAACAATTGGAAGCAGCCATAGCAACACAAGAATCACTGCTCCGCAAATTCCCACATTAATGAGTATAGACATCAATGACTTTTGATTGATGAATGATGAGAAATTATTAAATATAGAAGTGGCCAATTCTGAGAACAGGAACTGTCTCTCAGCGATATTAATGACCTGTATTTCTTGGTGTAATATAGTAAGGTCTATACTCAAGTCCGAATTATTCCTAATTCCAAGGATATGATTTCTTATTTTGTCCCAAGTGTGGACAGACTTATTTACCTCTAAAGGAGTGAGGTAAATCCATTTAAACTCAGAGTGACACCAGAGAGCCAATTTTATCTTTAAAGTAACAAACTCTTGTCCTGCTGCTAAAACTGCCTCCTCCAAAGCATTAACTCTACTTTTTAATTTTCAATCTATAATCTCCTGCATAGCTAATGCAATAGAAACATTCCTAAGTAGCTGATCAGCAAGGGTTGCTGTGTGGATTTACTTAGGTAGAGTTGCAGCTGAACTGTTACTGAAGTAGCAATAGCTATCAAAGCTGTAGTTCCTAAAATTAAGGTGGCTAAAAACCGTTTCTGTCTGGCTAATAACATTAACCTCATTCAATGTTTGGAAACCATATTCATCATACCAACGAGATGGCAAATCCCTCATAAAAAGGAATTAGTTAAACAATTAGTTAAAATGCATTCAGCACAAGATATCTTATAAATATTATCATGGTAAATAATTTTAACAGTTTGATATCCACTCCAAACTAAAAACACATAAGAGGACTGTAAGCATGCCCTAATGAGATACTGCTGAGTTTGTCCAACAGGCCTAGACAGGCTGACTGGTTGAAGGGCTGTGAGGGCTCTCCACAAATGAGGCTGAATGACTTGTCTGATTCCAATTTTAAATGAAAAGATTGGGGGTACCCATTCATTGGAGTGCCTTCTAGCTGCAGCAAGCATAGAGCCATTATAATCCCAGTCACTAATATATAGTCTTTCACTGGGTACAGGATAGTCCACCTTACAGTTATAAGCACAGTCTCTCCATTTCGGGAAGCCAGCATCATGCCAGATGAGTGACCAGTCCTTTTCCGTATCATTGAAGGGGCAAACAGGTATGCTGAGAGGCAATGAAGTTCTAGTCGCACAGCTAGGGATGGTTGCTCCAGGCATTAACATCTCCAGTCACCAACCGTCCTTGATATTGTCCTGATAAGGGCTATTTGTACTCAGAGACTTATAGGTGGACATTAAGCAAGAAGACTGGTAATTATTGAAAGCAGAATTATTATAAAAACAAATAGGGAGGGAGTTTCAATGCCCTTCATAAGAAAAATTATGATTTGTAACATGTTTGACTTGAGCATGAAATAAAGCAGGCCCTCCCCTTTTCCTGTAAGAAGAGCCTTCCATTTTATCAGAGGTTTTATACTTCCTTCTGGATTTCAATGTCTAGCCACAGCTGAATAGCCTGAAGAGTCCAAATTTAAATGATTAATAACAAATAAAGAGTGATTAAAGATGTGGTGAGGAGACCTATACTTGAACTCCCCTCTTGTAACTGAATTGGTTTTTTAAAGTTTGGTGAGCTCTTTCAACTATGGCTTGTCCTTGTGGATTGTAGGGAATTTCCGTGGAATGAGAAATATTAAATTGGGAGCAAAATTGCTGGAAAGATTTAGATGTATATGCAGGACCGTTGTTGGTTTTCAGTTGCTTTGGCATACCTAGCCGTGAAAAGCAAAGGGTAAATGTTGTGCCACGTCCTTGTAGGCTTCTCCAGTTTTTGCTGAAGCTAAAATAACATGAGAAAATGTATCCAGAGTCACATGCAAATAAGACAATTTTCCAAAGCTGGGATAGTGAGCTACATTCATTTGCCATTGCACCTTAGGTCTCAGTCCTCGAGAGCTGACTCCTCCTGGAGCTGGAACAAAAGTGGGACAAGCTGGACAATTCTTAACGATTTGTTTAGCCATTACCCTAGGTAAATGAAACTGATAATGTAAGGCAGTAGCATTTTGTTAATGAATTTTATGAATAAGTTGGGCCTGAGTAACTGCCTCAGCCTCTACTGCAGCACACACAGTAGGCTTAGTCAGGGCTCAGCCAATTGATTAGCTTGGTGTAAAGGTCAGGGAAGACCAAAATGGAACCTAATATGGCACACAAAGAATTGTTCCTTTCTATTATTAATCAGCTGCTGTAATTGAGTTAATAGTTCCAAAATTGTAGTTTTGTTGGTCGGGATAGAAGCAGTTTTGATATGAGGAAACAATTCTGCAATATAACAAGAATAAGTGAATAAATTAAATCTTGAAAATTTCAGGGCAGTAAAGGTATACAAAACTGCCCTCAGCTCTGTCTTCTGGGCTGAGGATTTAGAGGTGTCCAGCACATGAGATTGATTATTAATAACTGCCACAGCTTTACCATTAGACGAGCTGTCAGTAAACACAAAAGTTGCCCCCTCAAGGAGGACTGAGGAGCAGTTGCGAGGAAAAATTATAGGATTTTGTCTCACAAATTGTAACAGAGGACTTTTAGGTAAGTGGAATAGAATTTGTCCTCTGTAATCAGTTAATGCTACCCGCCAATCGCTATTAGTTTGAAATAAAGTCTGAAATTGAAATTTGTTATAAGGAACAATTATATTGTGTACATTATATATTTAAATAATTCAACACTTTTTTGTCTCCCCTAGGTTACAAGCAAAGCTACTAAATAAGGATAAGAAGTCAATTTTTTTTTTTTTGGAGTTATTGGTAGATGGAGCCATTTTATTGGTTCTTTCTGCCACAGACACCCTGTAGGAGTATAGAGAGTGGCCAGAACAATTAAGTCCCAAGGCAGGCAATAATTTGTTCTTTTAACCTTTTGAGACACAATAGCCTTTTCCACGAGGGACAAGGCTTCCTTGGCCTCCAGTGTTAGCCTTCTCTTAGAATTGGGAGAAGAATTCCCCTGCAAAATATTGAATAAAAGTTTTAAATCTGACGTGATAACGTGTAAATAAGATTAAATCCAATTGATACCTCCCAACAAGTTTTTGGAAATCATTTAAGGTCACCAAATGATCTTTTTGTAACTGCAAAGGTCGATGACTCACTGTTTGTGTGTTTAACACACAGCCAAGAAATGTGAAAGGAGGATTGGTTTGAATATTTTCAGGAGAAATTTTCAAACCGTAATCAGTGAGAGCAGTCACAGTTTCATTAAGGATCTCTTGTAAAGAGGCCCGATTTTCGTGAGCCAGCAAAATGTCATTCATATAATGGATTAAATAGAGATTAGGATATTTGCTTCTAATACCTTGTAAGGTTGCATCCACATACATTTGGCACAAGGTGGGGCGGTTTTTCATACCTTGTGGCAGGACTTTCCATTGAAATCTTTACAATGGCTGCTTTAAATTCTCAGAGAGTAAACTGAATGTAAATTGTTCACAATCCTCTGGGCTTAAAGGTATAGTAAAGAAACAATTCTGTAAATCAATAACTATAATATTAAAATTAACAGGTATAGCAATCTAGGCTGCAACGTTCCCATGGCTTCCATAGTAGCGTTAATTGCACTTAAATCCGGTAAAAGTCTCCATTTACCAGATATTTTCTTAATGACAAAAATAGGAGTGCTTCAAGGGCTAGTGGTTGCCATTCAGAGGGGCTAGTAGAAGGCTCTATGTGACCAGCCTCTAATTGTTGTTAAACTGGTTTTTTGACTGCCTTAGCTTTTCTGAGGGCATGGGCCATTGTTCCACCCAAACTGGTTTGTCTTTCCAGGCAATCAATCTTGAAAACAATGGCCTCTAAGGTAAGTTCGAATAACCAATACCTGTTCTGCTAGTTTTCTTAGTTATTTGGACAGGCTCCTGTATTCCTTGCCCGCCTTTACCAAGTCCCTTAAAGGGGTCATAGCCCATCTACAGCATTTGTGCTGAGACTTTATCATTTGGGCTATACAAAAGCGTGCCCATTTGTGAAAGAATATCTCTTCCCCATAATGTAAAGGGGATAGATGGAATAACAAATGGGCAAAAGGTTCCTGAAGTCTTACTATCTGTCCAATTTAAAATCTGTGAACTTTGGTTACTGAAGGTACTCGACCAATGCCTATGAGTCCTGAAGGAGCTATTTGAGTAGACCAGGAAGCAGGCCAATTTTTCCAGCAATACAGGAAACATCAGCTCCCGTGTCCAACAAGCCTTTAATTTTAACTCCTTGTATATATAAATCTTTTAGAGGTCTAGATTTAGTAACTTCCTGAACCCAAAAAGCAACATCGCTAGAGTCAAATCCAGAGTCACCTCTAGGCAGGTTAGTTAAAGTATTACCTGCTTTGTAATAAGGCAAGAGCAGCAACTGGGCTATTTTCTGACCTTTGTTAAACTGCACAGTTTTTTTTTTAGGGGGAGCAACAAACACCTGGATTTCTCCTGTGTAATCTGAATCCACCACTCCAGAAATAATGAAAATTCCTTGTAAAGACAAGGAACTTCTGCCTAATATTATACCCACTATTCCTTCCGGGAGATGGCCCTTTACTTCCATAGGAATTGGGGCGCTGGAACGTCCGGAGTTAATATTGTAGTGGTGGAGGAACACAAGTCCAGTCCTGCCCTCCCTGGGGTGGCTCAGATGAGTTCTGCAATGGAGCAAAAGGAACGAATGGGTTCATGGTGGTGGCTGTGCCCCTATTGTCATGTGGGGCCAGGGCTGGTCCCTCTGGAAGTTTTTCTGAGCCAGGGTGGCTTTCTGTTGATTTAAAGGAGTGCCATTTTTATGAAATTTAGGTAGGCATTCTCTAGCCCAATGAAAGCCTTTTGGCATTTGGGACATAAAGTTGTTGGTCAAGTAGCCACAGTAAGTGGTGATGGTATGCCGTGTAAGCCAGCCATACCTTGCTTCACTGCACAATCTCTGTTAATGTGTCCGACTGACCACAATTAAAGCAAGACTGTAATGAGATATTCTTTTGCTTATTACTTATATAATTTTCTTATATTGTTTATATTGTGTATATATTACTTATATTATTTATATATTGTTTATATATAGCTTATATATATATTGCTTATATTACTTATATTACTTGCACATTACTTATATACTTTTGCTTATATTACTTATATTACTTATATTATTTATATTATTTATATATTGCTTATATATTGGTTATATATATAGCTTATTTTGCTTATATATTTGCTTATTTTGCTTATATATGCTCTCCAGGACTGTTATGTATACCCAAATGGCTAATCAAATTTCTCTACCTAAAGATGTTTTGCTTCAGATAAATCATTGTGCTGTCACCGCATGGAAAAAATTACCAGCAGACACTGCTCAGACTTCTTCTTTATCTGATATAAAACAAAAGGCCGAGGAAAGTTATGAGGACTTTTTTTCCAGACTCACTATGGCTATTAATCAGGTAATTACTAATGAAGAAGCAGCAGAAATTCTTATCAAACAATTGGCTTTTGAAAGTGGGAACAATTAAATTTCTAAAATTAGCTGTATTCTTATAAAACCTTAAAGTATGATGCTTGATCATGCTTGAACTGAAATAATTCCCTCACGTAGAATGACTTATTCTAAAATACTTTCTATGAATAAAATAAATTCAGTTTCTATTATAAGTAGAAAAAAATCTACACTAATTGTAACTGAAGAACTGGTTTCAAAGAATACAGCCCAGCCCAAAGTCCATGCTGGGCCCTTAGGAATGTGGCCCAGTCCAAAGTTCATGCTGGGCCATTTCTGGTAACTGTAGATAATCATCTATACCATCTAAAGCTGGAAACAGCTCTCTAAATGTATATACCAATTCTACAAATATATTTTTAAATCTTATAAAGAAGATTGTATCATGTATAAGGCTTCCAAATGTGATCTGAGTTTGGACTGTGTTAAGTTTAAAGCCGAAACTGCAATGGATCTCTAGAGTCAGCCATGCCTGTCATATTCTCAGAACTTCATGCTTAGATAATAAAAGTCCTTGCCAGTGGGTAATGCCAAACAACAAAGAAAGAGGAGGGAATGGGCCTTCAGCTCCTGAACCAAATCTGTGGTCTCAGGGTCCGCAGCCCACCTGGATCCCTAATGCTCAGGCAGGCCTCCACGGCTGGCTCCCAACAGTTTCCCATATGGACTGTGCTCTTTCCTCATAGCTTCCACAGAAAGAAAGACATTAAGTCTGTACTTTTACAAAAACTGACCTAGCAAATTTTTTTGGTTTCACATATTACAATCCCTGAAACAATGCAATGTGTAGTCTAAAATATTCTGGGTTTGCCTACATTGATTTCAGTAGTGAAATATTGTAGAACTTTAAGCTGCAGTTAAAGGGCATGAGTTTTGAATCCTTTCATGTAGCCTTGACCCTATCTTTGTTTCTTCTAACTTCTTCACCTTTGTCTTAGATTCAGCCTCTGGTGCTAATTAGGAAACAGTCTTCAATTAAGTCCAGAAGTAGGTAGTACATAGGTGTTTCTCACTAAAGCTAATGGTGAGCAAATCATTATTTTGTCAAGAAAACTCAGGAACATGCTTTTGACACATCTGGAATCCCACCACACTTTATTCCATGAGCTGACCCAAATTATCACACTATATTTTATTGTCTATCATACCAAGTGTCTTCCATCGTGCATTTTTGTATTTTCTTTTTAGTGTCACTGGGAACATCTAAGATTTTCTTTCTGTTATATTCAACGGAAATTTGGCAATCTCCTTTCTCTGTAAAAGTATCTTGCTCACTTCCAAATACATAAGTAGATAAATAAATAAACAAATATTAATGTGGTAGGCTCAGTTGACTACACAGTGAATAATCTGAAGTGGCGGATCCATCTGCCATCTGTCAGCAGCAACAGAAGGAAAAAAATTCTTTCTCAATATACTTTTAAGAATCCTGATATCAAGCTGGGCTTGGTGGCTCAGCCTGTAATCCTGCGCCTTTGGGAGGCTGAGGTGAGAGGATTTCTTGAGCCTGTGGGTTTGAGATCCACCTGGGCAGCGAGACATCATCTCTACAATAAATCAAAAAATCAGCCGGGTGTGGGAGCACATGCCTGTAATTCCAGCTACTTGGAAGGCTGAGGCAGAAGGATCGCCGGAGCCCAGCAGGTTGAGGCTGTGGTGGCCGGGAACGGCCACTTCACTCCAGTCTGGGCGGCAGAGTGAGACTCCAACTCAAGAAAAAAAAAAAAGAATCCTGATATCTGCTTTGTCAAACACATATCTGGAGTGAAGTTAAATACATAATGTGTAAGCCTTCAGCAGCTTGGCATCAATGTAGTTTTGTAGGTGACTTTGCCACTTTCTGATGAATGCACTGATGACTACTGGGCAACATGGCTCTGGGACAAGAAGATAAAGGTTATGTTTTAACTTGTATGTTGCTAAAAGTGCTTTTGTGAATTCCATGAAATAATCATAATATTTTAGCCCCTACGATAAAAACCATGCTTGCATAGGGACTGTGATCTCTCCACGTAGCTTTCACAAGAAGAAGGACATTCTCTCTGTAATTTTACAAAAATTGACCTGTCAACTTTGTTTTTGCTTTCACATATTTAAATCCGTAAAATAATGCATTCTATACTCTTAAATACTATGAACTTGACTTAATTAATTACAGGAGTGAAATAATCTTGAGACTTAAGATGCAATTAAAGGACATGTGGTTTTAATTCTTTGGGAGTCTTGAGTCTATCATCATTTCTCTTCTGATGCATTCACTTTGACCTAGATTTATCTGTAATAATTAGAAAACAGTTTGCAATTAGACCCAAAGGTAGGTTGCACACACGCATTTCTCCTTAAGCCTAAATATCCTTATTGTCCAGTAAGCATTCCTCTGGCAAGAGAACTCCAGAGCAAATATTTAAATTTCCCTGGTGTTCCACTCTACTTCTATTTCTAAACCACCATATTTGATTACACCACATACTGTTATTTATCACATCAAGAATATTAAAACGTGCACATTTTTGTTTCTCTTCAATATCACTGGAAACATCTAAGGTTTTCTTTCAGCATCCTTCAAAGGTAATTTGGCAAGCTTCTTTCCTTGTTAAAAGTTGTACTTATTTCCAAATACATAGATGATGGATAGATAGATAGATACATAGATAGATATACAGAAAAAAAGAATGTGTTGTTAGATTCAGTGGATTATACTGTTTTAGCTGTAGTGAGAGTAAGCAGTTGCCAACACAGTGAGAATCAAATATTGAGTTTTTATTGTTGGCATTTGAGGGCAGGCTCATGTCAGAAAGGAACTCTTGACCCAGAATGAAGAAAGCAAGGGGTTTATAAAGGCAAAAGCCACAAAGCTGCATAGCAAATTAGCAACCATAAACTAACAAGTTAGCAACCAAAATTGGAACTTTTGATCATTAGGGAGTTTCAGCTATCTTTATGTCCCAGACATGGCTAGTGACTGGAATGTCTCTGGAGTTGTACAAACAAAATGTGGTATATTGTTTACTGGAACAATTAGGACAGTTACATGGAGACAAAATGGAAGAATTACTATACAATGAAGTCACCTTTATTAGATCACTATTTAATTCCCTCTATTTAGTCATTCATGAGTCAAAGCATTGAGATCTACTATGGGAAGGTGGTTGTAATTGGTCCTTATATACACGAGCTTACAGATGCAATTCATTGTTTAACGAACTGGACTAACCAATGATTAGACTGAGAAGGAGGAGAAGAAGAGCGTCATCCAAACCTGTTATTAAGGTAGTTAACTGTGGGTTCCAAACAAACAAGGTTTGAAACCAGAATTTGCTATAATCTTTTTCTTTTGCCATCTGTCTAAATTTCCTAGAACCTTTTAGAGGGTGTCTTTAATGACTCCTGATTTATTGGAATAAAAACAGAATAATTTCCCTAGTGCTACACAAAGTTCTCCTTGAGACAGGAAAAATAAATCTAGACCTCTGTAATATTGGAGCATCACTTCTGCTAAGGATGTGGCCTGGTCATGGAGTTGACCCATGACAAACTGGAGATAACCTATGTCTTGCATCTATTTCTTGAGCCAGGTTGGATACAACTAGTTCACCAGAGACTAGGGCTGTGGTGCTGACAGTGGCAGTTCCAGCCACACTGAGGCCTATTAAGGCAGATACTAACAAAGGGGTGGCACATTTTCCACAATGGCTGGAAGGCCAGGTGGATTTAGCAAAAAGGTTCTCTTGGTGCAACTATAAACATATACCTGGGGAAGTAAATGGATGGCAATACATAATGTAGATTCATTGTTTCACTTTTTAGTAGTAATACATTCTGTAAGTCCTATACAGCATGCTAACCAAGTATTGGTAGGAGCCATATAAGCCATGGAATCTGACATGTTTAGGGTCAAAGATAGATTACAAATATAAGAAAGAGGAGACACAGCCAAATTGAAGATTGAAGTTAAAGCACAAGATGCATTACCAGTTATGTCTCCTATTGTGATGTAAATCACCTCTGGAGGGCACTTACTATTTTTGCTAATAATAGGAGCCTCAATCCCAAGATCAACATAATAAGGAGGTCTGGATTTTAAGCAATATCAGCAATCTGAAGCCAATTGAGGCAGAGTAACTTTGAACAGTTGATGTATATTCATTAGCTTGGGTTAAGACTGGGGGGCTGTCAAGCTGATTTGGGTATTGGATAGGTGGGCCTGGGGTAGTACTATCATCTATGGGGGGACAGAGGTTTGTGATAACTGAACAAAGTGTCTTGTAGTTCCAATAATAGTCCTATAGCCGTGGTAAAAACTTTGTAGGAGAGCATGTGTCATTGGATAATGAACAGGTCTCCTTGATCAGAGTCAGTCACATAAGCTTGTATACACCAAGTAGAGCCTGTATCACAAGAATAGTGGAGAGTATTGATCATTTTTTATGTATATAGGTGCTTGAGTTGGATCTTGGCTAAAAGCCCACCAGAGAGTGATTTGGAGGTGTCATTAGGTCTTCCGATGTAAGTAGCAATAGTGACACATTTTGAGTATGAACAGGAGAAGTGATTGACTTCATTACATTGCCAATCACTGGAACTTCCGGGGCAAAGATAAAAGTCTATTTGTTGTAAAGCTGTGTAGGGATTTCTTTTTTTGGTAAGGGAAACAGGGTAGACCCAGAAGGCTTGCCTTTTATCAGTACTTGATATGGGCAATAAGTCAATTAGTTCAACTTTACATAACACAGGAATTCCCTCCCCATATGCCCAATTTTGGTTGCTCAAGTCCTCCCCTGATGTAATGGAAGTCAGGAGGAAGTAATAGACTAAATGTCGAGCCTCTCTGAGGGAGAAAATAGGCTATGAGACAACACCAGAATGAGAAAGCCTTAGCTTCAGGGGGTTGGATACAGGTTTAGCTGTCCATTGCTGACTGTTGTCCTTGGCCTTTTTGATGTGAGAGTGGTGAATCCAAGATAGTATTGCATCAACCTTTAGTGCTATAGGAGTGATGAGTATGACGATGACGGGTCCTTTCCATGCAGAAGATAATCTCTCTTTCTGGACCATTTTTTATGTATACAAGATCACCAGTCTGGAAGGGATGACAGGGCATGGAAGAGGGAGTTGGTAAAATGGCACAAAAGTTGGAGCCTGAACGTGTTGGAGAGACTGGAGATATTTTAATAGACTTATTAGTCATTTCTTCAAGAATAGGGTCTCTTAACTGGGGTAGTAAAGGAAGGGGTCTTCCAAACATGATACCATATGAGGTGAACCCTGCCTTGTAAGAATGCATCAAACTCAGAGGAGAGCCAAAAAAAAAGACATTCTTTTTATCACCAGTTTCTATTACCAATTTAGTTAAAATAGTTTTTAAGTTTCAATTTATGCATTCTACCTGTAGAGTTTTGTGGTCGGTAGGCACAAGGTAACTTCCAATTTATATTTAGCACTTTGCTAATCATCTGAGCTATAGGCGAAGTAAAGGCAGGAAAGTTATCAGAGCCAATGGAGAGAGGGAGCACAAAACTTGGTATGACTTCATTTAATAAGAATTTTGTAACCATCAGTGAAGTCTTGTTTTTTGTAGCAAATCTTCCAAACAACCTGAAATGTGCCCACAAAACCAGTAGATATGTGTAACCTCCAGGAGGGGGGTTTACCTCAGTGAAGTCCACTTCCATGCTTCTCCAAGGCTCAGTTCTCAGGCCCTGATACAATTTGGTGGATTTGGTGCCTGGTTTGCATTTACTTATGCACAAGAAGGTCAGGTTTAAGTGACTGTGACAGTGAGGCTTGTTGAGTCTTGAATGTAGTAGTACTGACTCAGCATTTCAGCTAATCTAGTACCTCCCAGGTGGCTAGTGGAATGAGATTGACTTACCAGAGCTCATCCAAGGGCTCTGGGAGGATGATTTTGGAGTCCTTAGTTACCCACCATTCTGAAGTTATTTATGTTCTGTAGCTAGGTCAATTTGCTCCTCTTCCTCTTGGGCACAGATTGACTGTGTGGAAGTGAGGGTACTGGGGAAATGTTAGGCAACAGGTTTGGTACTAAATTTAACCATTGGTCAATATAGGGAAATTGGGTAGGTTGACAATGAGTCCCTATTATGACCTTCTGGACAGACTGAGTGAGGCAAACATCCAGAAATCCAGTGGAGGACAATCCAACATTAAACGAAGGTCAGTCAATTTCACGGAGGGTCCAGAGCCGGCCTTTCTAGAGGTGCACACTATAGTCCTCGCTAAATCCAGCAGAAAAAAATATTTATCATCCAGTCTAGGGGACTGAAGAGTCGGTTGGACTGTGACCCCTATTGTCAGACCAGTGAGAAAACCAAAAGTGAAATCAGAAACTGAACCAACACTCTATTCAGCCAACATCATGGCGTAATAAATAGTGTCCAAGGGACAGCCTCATCAGGCCATGACTCCCTAAATAGAATTATGGCCACAAACAGAACAGATTCTTACTTACTAGGAGAATGCAGAAGGATTCAGGTATTTTTGAGGTGATGAGGTGCCAGTAGTCGTTTCAACTACCTCCAGGGCAAGTGAGAGATTTTGGGACCCTGGAACATCTCAGAGGGTGCCTCCCCTATAACTTCTTCACCAAACCGGAGAAAGCCAGAGTGAGGCCGCTTCTCGAGATTGGCTACTTCGCTGGGGCATTCAAATGTTTTAGCCACACCACAAATAAGGAGTTGCCAACACACTGAGAGTCAAATATTGATTCCTTTATTTCCAGTAGTCAAGAGCAGGCTCATACCAGAAATAAACTCTCAACCCTGAATGACGCAAGCAAGAGGTTTATAAAGGTAAAAACCACAAACTAGGAACATTGTAACCACAAACTACCAGTTTAGCAGCCATAATGGGAGCATTTGACCATTAGGGAATTTCAGTTATCTTTATGTCCCGGGCACAGTTGGTGACTGGAAAGTTCCAGGAGTTCTGCCAAGAAGATATATACTGTTTATTGGAATGTTTAGGGCAGTTACATGGAGATAAGATGGAAGAACTCCTTTTCAATGGAGTCACCTTGATTAAGTCACTAATAGCCATTTCAAATGCTGTAAACTGTTCAAATGGATGGATCCATCTGCCACCATTTGACAGCAAATGAAGGAATCATCTGACCAGTGTATTTCCTTTTATCTAGTGATGTCTTAAATAAATATTGATACTTCATTTGCTAATCACTTACCTGGAGTTAAACAACCTAAATAATGTGGAAGATGTTAGCAGGTTACCATAAATATAGATATGCAGGTTAGTTTGTCACTCTTTGATGAATACGCTAATGACAACTGGTCAGCACAACTCTGAAAGGGAAAGAGGAAAACATTTTAATTTGCTTGTTGCTAAAAGTGTCTCCTTTTGTGATCTCCATTAAGAAAATCATTACACTCTAGCCCCTATGAGACAAACTATGTTTCCATAAGTATCTGTGTACTCTCCTCATAGCTTCTGTAGGGAAAGGGACTTACTTTTTGTAGTTTTACCAAAATCGACCTAGAAACATTGTTTGGATTTCACATTTTTGATATCTCAAATAATGCACTGTGTAGGGATAAATACTATGGGCTTGCCAAAATCAATACCAGGAGTGAAATAATCTGGAGACTTAGCTGCGGTTAGAGAAAAGGGAATGATTTTTTAACTCTTCCTTGAGCCTATTTTTATTCCATTCTACATTTTCACCTTTGTCCTAGATTCAGCATCCTGAATTACTTAGGAAAAATACTCCAATTAAACCCAGAAATAGTTAGCACGCAGATGTCTGTACTTCAGCTTAATTTAATTTTCCCCATTTTTCAGTGAAGCTGTCTTTTGGCAAGGGAACCCAAGAACCGGTATTTTCTTTAATGGAGTCCCACCAAGAATTGCTCCCAGAACTGATACAAATTATGAAACCACATTCCTTTATTTATTTTGCAAGAAGCTTCTGACATGCATGTTTGTTTCTCTTTGCTGTCAAGGGAACATCTAATGCTTTCTTTCAACTTCCTTCAATTAAAATTGGCAATCTCACCCAGGCTCCGTGGCTCAGCCTGTAATCCCACACATTTGGGAGACTGAGGTGAGTCGATTGCCTGAGCCCATGGGTTCGAGACCAGCCTGAGCAGCGAGACCTTATCTCTACAATAAATCAAAAAAATCAGCCAGGCGTGGAAGTGCATGCTTGTAATTCTGGCTACTTGGAAGGCTGAGGCAGAAGGATCTCCGGAGCCCGACAAGTCGAGGTTGTGGTGTCCGGGAGTGGCCACTGCACTCCAGTCTGGGTGACAGAGTGAGACTCCAACTCAAAAAAGAATAAATAAATAAATGAATAAATAAATAAATAAATTTGTCAGTCTCCTTTTTTGTGGAAATGTTTTACAAACTTCTGAACTTGTAAATAATAAATACATAAATAATAAAATGGTAAAAGAGTATGGTGTGAATAAAGAATGGCTCTTCTCTGTGATGGTTGCCCCAGTGACTGTTTTCTGATTGCTACCCTAGTGACTAGCACTCCTTCATAATGGTTACCCCAGTAACTAGCCTTCCTCTGTGATGGTGGTCCCACCTACTGGACCTTCTCAATAATGGGTGACTTGAGGACTAATTCTTTTTCTTTTTTGCTGGTCAGAGCCTCACTCTGTTGCCTGGACTGGAAAGCAGTGGCATGCTCATGGCCAAGGCAGCCTTGAAATGCTGGACTCAGGCCCCGCTTTTGCCTCAGTCATCCAAGTAACTGGAACCACAAGCATGTGTCCCCATGCCTGGCTCGAGTCCTCTTTCATAATTAGTGCCACATTGCCTGAACCTTCCCAGTGATTGGTACCCCAGCAACTGGGATTTATATATAATGGCTGCCCCAATGACTAGACCTCCTCTGTGATGGGTCACATTAACTGGGCCTCCATTTTGATTGGTGCCTCAATAAGAGTACATCCTCTGTGGTGAGGGCCACCATGACTAGCCCTCTTTTATTATGAATGTTCTCTAAAATGAGTGCCACTAGCCGGGCTCGGTGGCTCAGCCTGTAATCCCGTGCCTTTGGGAGGCTGAGGTGAGTGAATTGTCTGCGCCCGCAGGTTTGAGTCCCGCCTGGGCAGCAAGACCTCATCTCTACAAAAAATCAAAAAATCAGCCAGGCACGGTAGCACATGCCTGTAATTCCAGCTACTTGGAAGGCTGAAGCAGAAGGATCACTGGAGCCCAGCAGATCAAGGCTGCGGTGGCCGGGAGAGGCCACTGCACTCCAGTCTGGGCGACAGAGTGAAACTCCAATTCGAAAAATAAATAAATAAATATTAAAAATAAATAAATAAAAATAAAATGAGTGCCACTGTGTCTAGCCCTCCTCTCTTATGGGAGCCCCAGTTTCTAGGCATCCTCCATAATGGGCATTCCAGTGAAAGGCACTCCTCTGTGATTAGTGTCCCAGTGACTGGTTCCTCTCCATCATGGGTGCTCCATTGACTTGGCTTTCTCAGATATGTGCACACTGCTTCCAACTGTGTGCCCCAACAACTAGCCCAAATGACTGTCTCTCCTCTGTGATGACCATTTCAATGACAGTCTCTCCTCTTTGAGGGATGTTCCAATAAGTAACCTTCTTCTGTAATGGGTCTTCGGGGACTGGTCTTGCTCTATAATATGTGCCCAGTGACTGACATTCCTCTGTGGTGGGTGCCCCAATGACTGAACCTCTTCTGTGATTGATGCCCTGTGACTGGCACTCATTCATCATGGAGGCTCTAGTGACTAGACCTCCTTTGTGATGGGTGCCCCAGTATCTGGTTCTCCTCTGTGATGCGATGGGCAGTGACTGGCTCTCCTCTATAATGATTGCCCTAGTGAAAGAGCCTTCTCCATAATGGGTGCCCAAGAGACTAGCACTCCTCCATGATGTGTGCCCCAGTAACTGAGCCTCCTCTGTGATTGTTGACCCAGTGACTGGTGATCCTTCCTAATTTGCTCCATTTACTAGCCCTCATCTGTAAGGAGTGTCTCACTTACTGAGCCTCCTCATCAATGATTGACTCAGTGACTAACCCTCCTATGTGATGGGCATCTTCATGACTGGACTTCCTGTGTGATGGGTGCCCCAGTGACAGGTACTGCTCTGTAATGGGTGTCAGAGTGAATGCTCCTTCATGATTGGTGGCTTATTTACTGGTCCTCCTATGTGACCGGTGTCACAAGTACAAGTACTCATCTGTGATGGATGTCCCTGTGACTAACCCTCCTTTCTGATGCATGCATTTGTGACTACCCCTCCTCTGTTATTATTGCCCTAGTGACTGGTCCTCCTCTGTAGTGCATACCTCAGTTAACACGCCTACTCTGTGGTAGACACTCCAGCGTCTAGCTCTCCTCTGTAATGCATCTAGCTCTCCTCTGTAATGCATATAGCACATACTTTCCCTCCTCTGTGATGGCTGCCCCAGTTACTGGCCCTCTTCTGTAAAAATAGCCCCAGTGACTGAGCTCTCTTTATAAGTGCTACAATAACTGGCCCTCCTGTGTGATGGGTGCCTCAGTGACTGGCCCTCCTCTGTGATGTATGCTTCAGTGTGTGACTCTCATTTGTAATGCGTGTTCCAGTTACTGCCTCTCCTAAGGATGGGTGCCCCAGTTACTCACCCTTTCTGTGTTGGTTTCCTCAGTGACTATCCATCCAATAGTTGTGGGAATCCCAGTGAATAACCTACACTGTGATGGATGATGG
>NW_007254279.1:0-431 GCF_000164805.1 Carlito syrichta | reverse complement strand
CTCCTCTGTGATAGGTATCCCAGTTACTAGTCCCTGTGTGTGATGGGTACCACACTGACTTTGTATCCTCAGTAATGGCTGCCCCAGTCCCTTACCCTCCTCTGTGATCAGAGCCCAAATGCCTGAGCCCTCACAATGGGTGTCCCAGTGATGGGCCTTCCTCTATGATTGGTGCTTTATTGATAGGCCATCTATTGTCATATGAACCTCAGTGATTGACTCTCCTTTGTGAAGAGTGTCCCACAAATGACTCCCTTTGTGATAGGTGTCCCAGTGTGTAGTTTTCTGTGGTGGGTGCAAAAGTGACTGGTCCTCCACTATAAGATGTGCCCAAATGACTAGCACTCCTCTGTGATGGGTGAATCAGTGACTGCGTCACTGACTCTATTTTGTGATGCTTGCCTCAGTTACAGGGCCTTCTCCATATTGGG
>NW_007254278.1:3539-4588 GCF_000164805.1 Carlito syrichta | reverse complement strand
CTCATCTCTACAGTAAATACATAAATAAAAAAAATAGCCTGGCATGGTAGTGTGCGCCTGCAGTTCTGGCTACTTGGAAGGCTGAGGTGGAAGGATTGCTGGAGCCCAGCAAGTCTACACTGGGGTGGCCTTGAGTGTGCCACTGCACTCCAGCCTGGACAAAGGAGTGAGACTCCAACTAAAAACAAAAACAAAAAGAACCACAGTCTTTCATTTATCTGAGTGTCATTGTGTTGTCTGTGTTCTGCCATCAATATTATCTTTAACTCTCATAAAACAGAGACTTGACTGGCTTGGGATGGCTGAAACTGTGCTGGTTTATCTCCACTCTATATATCTTAGGTTTTCCAGGAGGCCAGCCAAGCTTGTTCACATTATGGTGGCAGGATTCTGAGAGACAAAGCGATGCTCTTGAAACCTAGACTTGAAACTGGCACACTTCTACTTCCACTGCTTTCTATTGGTTCAATAAGTCATAAAGCCACCCTGATCTCAAAGACTGGGAAAATAGATACCATGTTTTCTTTTAAAAAACTGCAAATTGACATTTTAAAGGCTAAGAATACTGAATTGGGACGTTATTATAATCAATCTACAATAAAAAATTTGATTTGATTTTTGGAATTACAAAAACATCATTTAAAAGATTTGTGATGAATAAATTTACTAATTTGGATAGTACATTTTGAATTGAAAACAAACCAACCAATTTTCTATGATTATGGTTTAATACTCACCCTCTATTGCTTATAGTTGAGGTAATTACAAAACATAAGTTTCAAATATGTTTAGAGATCTTGCTATCTTTTTTAATTAATAAATTTTAAAAGTCAATTATGCTTGCTACTCATATTTTTCATGATTTTTTTCAGAAATAAACTGTTGTGCTTATAGATCTCATTGAAAATACAAAATTACAATAAATAAACAGCATTTATGAATACACTGATCTCTTGTATGCTGTACAAAATGCTGGGGGTTATAGATACCGCAACAATATACTTAAAATGTTTACTAGACGCTTACTCTTTTAGTTAATTTTTTATTTC
>NW_007254278.1:0-879 GCF_000164805.1 Carlito syrichta | reverse complement strand
TCTCTCTTTCTCTATTTATCTCCATCTCCATCTCCATCTCCATCATCTCCATCATCTCCATCATCTCTATCTCCATCTCTGTCTCTCTAGATCTAGTTCTAGCTCTATGTATCCTTATGTAGAGATACAATTGCTGATTTCTCTATTTAATTCTATTCCTGTACAGTTTTGTTATAGCTGTAAAAGACAGTAGTTTTTTAAAATTTTTATTTTAAAGTTGTGAGTACAATTCAGAATTAGGTATACAAGTGGCCACTGTACAGTTAAAGTTTGGGCTTTCTTTTGGCCCCATTTCACCTGGTTTGAAATCCGTGACCCTTATTGATCTTATGTGCCTTTCCCCCAGCAGTTCCTGGCTACTGCAATCCCTTTCTTACAGTATAATGGCAAATGCTCAGGGTCCACTTATGCAGGGGAACATGTGGTAGTCGGTTTTTTTGTTTCTGCAATAGACCACTAAGTATTATAGACTCTAAATCCATCCAGGTAACTGCAAAGTTCATACTTTTGTCCTTCTTTATGACTATGTAGTATTTCATAGTGTAATTGCACCATTTTGTTTTATTCAGTCCACTTTTTATGGGTAGCAATGTTGGTTCCATGTTTTTGCTATTGTGAACAGTGCTGCAATAAACATGCGTGTGCAGGCATCTTTTTTGTATAATGTTTTAAATTTCTCTGGGTATATTTCCAGAAGGCAGATTGCTGGGTCATATGGCATGTCAATTTCAAGTTCTTTTAGGAATCACCACACTGTTTTCCATAGAGGATGAATTAGTTTGCATTTCCACCAACAGCAGTGTAGACGCATTTCCTTTTCTCCATGTCCTCGCCAGCATATGTTGTTTTTTGTTTTATTAATGATGACCATTCTCACTG
>NW_007254277.1:0-6040 GCF_000164805.1 Carlito syrichta | reverse complement strand
AGGTGAAGTCTGTCACTCAGAATGGAGTGCAGGGGCATGATAATGGTCCACTGCAGCACGACTGCTGGACTCAGGCAATCCTTCCATCTCAGCCAAGTTCCAAGTTCTAAGTATCTGGAACTACAGGCACACGCTCACACGCGAAGCTTATTTTTTAATTTACCGTAGGTACGAGGTCTCACCAATCTACCCATACTGGTCTTGAACTCCTGAGCTCAGGCAATCCTATCTCTTGGCCTCCCAAATTGCTTGGATTGCATACTTCAGCCACTGCGCCCATCGTCATGCAACATTCTTTTTTTTTTTTTGAATTGGAGTCTCACTAGCATTGCCCAGGCTGGAGTGCAGTGGCACACTCACGGCCAACCCAGCGACAAGCTGCTGGGCTCCAGCGATCCTTCTGCCTCAACCTTCCAAGTAGCAGGAACTAGAGGTGCACGCTACCACACTCAGCTAATTTTTTTATTTTTTGTAGAGATGAGGGCTCGCCAAGTTGCTCGGGAGGGTCTCAAACCCAAGGGATCAAGCAATCCACTCGCCTCAGTCTTCCAAAGTGCTGGGATTACAGTCTGAGCCACTGAGACTGGCCGCTCAATATTCTTGTGTGTGTGCCTGGCTCACTTCACTTAGCATAATGTCTTACAGTTTCGATCATAAGGTTGAAATTGCAGGATTCTTTCATTTTTTTGACTGAATAATATGTTTGTGCATATATACATTTTCTTAATCAACACAGAATCCACAGATATTTAAATTGTCTTCAAGCTTGGCCATTTTGACAAATGCTGCAATGGATATAGTGGTGGAGATAACTTCTTTTTGATACTGATTTTATTTTCTTTGGTTGTATACCCAGAAAAGGGATTTCTATGCTTCATGTGAGCTTATTTTTAGTTTTAAAAGAATGTTGAGCCCGGCTCGGTGGCTCGGCCTGTAATCCCGTGCTTTGGGAAGCCAAGGTGAGTGAATTGCATGAGCCCACGGGTACGAGACTCACCTGGGCAACTTGGCGAGACCTCAACTCTACAATCAATCAATCAATCAATAAATGTGCCAGGCATAGTAGCTTGCACCTGTAGTTCCAGCTACTCAGAAGGCTGAGGCAGAAGGATCGCAGGAGCCCAGAAGGTAGAGGCTGCGGTAGCCAGGAGTGGCCACTGCACTCCAGTCTGGACGACAGAGACTTCAACTCAAAAGAAAAAAAGAATGTTGATTTGATTTTTATAATGATTCTGCCAATTTTACACTCACCAACAGAATTTCTTTTTCTTCACATTCTTCTCATCAGTCCCCCCTCTTCTGGTTGACATTAGCCATCCTAACAAGTGTTGAGCTAGTGAATCATCATTGTGTTGATTTGAAATTGCCTCTATTGGTGACATTGAGCACCATTTCATATACCTGTTGGCAATTTGTACGTCCTCAGTGGATGAATAATTCTTCATTTTAAAGCTATGTTTTAATCAAATGATTATTAATTTCTTGTGTTTGCCTCTGATTTGTATAATTTTGTTGTATAATTTGGATATTAACAATTCATCAGATTTATTGTTGGCAAATATTTTCTCTTTTCCTGTAAGTCTTCTTCCTGATCCCTTTACTGTGCAAAAATGTTTAAGATAATGTCTCAAACTTCTTTATATATTGTTCGTTCCTGTAGTCATAAAAAAAATCATTATTGAGACCAATGTCATTATCAAGAACGTTTTCAAAATCCTTGTTAAGGTTTGGTTTTGTTTTGTGAGTTGTGGTCTCTTTCTGTCACCCAGAAGGGAGTTTGGTGGCTCATGTAAAGCTCACTACAGTCTTCAGGTCCTTGGCTCAGGTGATCATTCCAGCTCACTCTCCTGAGAACTGGGATTACACATTAGTGCCTTCATGCCTGGCTCATATTCTTTAGGTACAAATTCTTGGCATGCTGTATTGCCTGGGCAGGTCTTTTATTTATTTATTTATTTTGAGTTGAAGTCTTACTCTGTCACCCAGATTGGAGTGCAGTGCCTGCTCCCAGCCATCATAACCTCGACCTGCTGGGCTCTGGTGATCCTTCCACCTCAGCCTTCCAAGTAGCTGTAATTACAGGCATGTGCTACCATGCCCGGTTGATAATTTTGATTTACTGTAGAGATGAGGTTTCGCTAAGTTGCCCAGGCAAGTCTCGAACCCGCGAGCTCAGGAAATTCACTCACCTCAGCCTCCCAAAGTGCGGGGTGACAGGCTGAGCCACCAAGTCCAGCTCATATTACTTTTCAGAGTTGAAGGAAACAAGAACATGAACTGACAAGGTCCTTATGTCCTAAAAATACACAAGCTTGACCAGATCCGTGTGTTTCTGGCCTGGCTCCAACAAGAGCTTGGCCAGTGTTTTCTTCTCTCGCTGTTTGCCCCTGGGAATGTTGATTTAGTAGGATTCAGGTGGTGTGACTTCTAGTCTGCATACACTGGATGTAGCCTGCTTTGATAATAACTTTACTCAGAACTTCAAAGAACACAGATGTTAATGGTTTTGCTTAGACTCACAAAAAATAAAGATTTTAGTGCTAAAGTAGCTTGCCAAGAAAGTAACAAACATTCAAGTTTTTCCCAGCTGATGTCAGCATTAAGATATTTCTTGTTTATGTAGTTTTGCCCTATATAAAAAACATGCTATGAAAATAAACTTGCTCTCACCTATTGAAGCGAGAGACCTCCAATCCTGCTGTTCTTTGTCTTTCTTTTCTCATCCCTCCCCCCACCTCAGGCCCTGCTCTACAGAGGTTGGACCTCCGCAAGTGGCGCCTGAACAGGACTCTGAGTACTGGGGTCAGAACCCTCGAGGATGCCAGCTTTTCTTGTGGAGCACTGTGATTCATTGAGTAAGTAACTGAGTAAAAGGATTAATCATTGGGAGTAAAACATGGGACCTTTACATTCTACGGAAAGCACTCTATTTGTGGAGATGTCAAAATCTATGCTGAAAGCTAGAGGAACTAAGGTTACAGAGAGACAATTAGATAGATTTTTGCAGTTTGTAGAGGAAGTTTGTCCTTGGCTTCCTGAGGCCAGGACGGTTAACCTGAATACCTGGGAAAAGGTGGGCAATCGTTTGAAGGATCATTATCAAGCGCATGGTCCTGAAGCCATGCCAGTAAATGCCTTTTCTCTGTGGAATCTGGTAAGGGATGGCCTAACCCTTCTCATGAGTTTCATAGAATGGAGCAGATTCTTCCTTCATTGTGAATATTCTCCTTTTATTATTGATCTTAAAGATTGCTTTTTTACTATTCCACTTTTTGCAAGGATTGAAAGCGCTTTGTTCTCTCATTGCCGACTGTTAATTTTCAGCAGCCGGCCCAGATTTCAATGGAAGGTTCTGCCTCAAGGCATGGCCAATAGCCCCACCTTGTGTCAAAGTTTTGTGGCCAGAGCCTTGCAACCTGTTCGATCATATTTCCCCAAGGCTTATATCATCCATGACGTGGATAATATTCTTGTTGCTCATCGTGATGAAGAGCAATTGCAGGAGGTATTTTTATTTTTTTATTTTTTTGATACTATATTATTCAAACTTATTTTTTAAACATTTTTTATTATAAAATTGTGGGGTACAGTTAAGGGTTAGGTATACAAATGTGAATCGCTCAGGCACCCTTCTTAATATGGGGTGTCTCCCAATCCCAGACAGATATTGACTACCATTAGTCCCAACTCCCTTCCCCTCTCTACCCTCGCCCAATAGTTTCCCACCACTGTCAGTCCTTTTTTAATATTATGGCAGATGTTCAAGGTCCTCTATATGAGTGAGAACATGTGATACTCGGATCTTTGTTTCTGTGAGAGATCATCTCAGACTCTAGTTCCAACCAGGTTGCTGCGAAATTCAGGATTTTGTTCTTTTTTATGGCTGCGTAGTATTCCATCGTGTATATGTACCACATTTGTTAAATCCAGTCCTCTTTTGATGGACAGCATGGTTGGTTCCAGGTTCTTGCTATTGTGAACAATGCTGCGATAAACATTCGTGTGCAGGTATCTTTTTGATAGAGTGATTTGAGTTCTTCAGGGTATATTCCCAGTAGGGGGATTGAGGGTCATATGTGAGGTTGATATTTAGAGTTTTTAGGAATCACCACACTGCTTTCCACAAAGGTTGCACTCATTGCATTCCCACCAATGGTGTAGAAGTGTTCCCTTTTCCCCACACCCTCTCCAGCTTCTGTTATTTTTTGACGTGTTGGTAATTGCCATTCTGTCTGGAGTTAGGTGGGATCTCCGTGTGGGTTTGATTTGCATCTCCTTGATGATTAGTGAGGTTGAACATTTCTTTATGTGTCTGTTGGCTGCTCGAATGTCTTCCTTTGAGAAGCGTCTGTTCATATCGTTTGCCCACTTTATAAAGGGGCTGTTTGTTTTTTTCCTCTCAGCACGTTTGAGTTCCTTGTAGATCCAAGACGTTAAGCCTTTGTCGGACCTGGAGATGGCAAGTACTTTTTCCCAGTCGGTGGGCTGTCCCCTTGCTCTCTTGATGGTTTCTTTGGCTTTGCAGAAGTGTGTCAGTTTAATGAGGTCCCACTTGTCTATCTTATATCTTGTGGACCGTGGGTTTACGGTTTTGTTCAGGAATTGGATGCCAGTTCCAATTTCCATAAGGGTATGTCCTGCATTTTGTAAGGTTCATAGGGTTTGAGGTTTTACATTTAGGGCTCTGATCCATTTAGAGTTAGTTTTTGTATATGGGGACAGTTAGGGGTCTTGTTTGAGTCTTCTGCATGTTGTCAGCCAGTTTTCCCAGCCCCATTTACTGAATAGGTTCTCCTCTCCCCAGTGGTAAGTGGTGGAGGCTTTGTTGATGATGAGTTGGTTGAGAAATTGAGGTTTAGCTTCTGGAATCTCAATTCTAATCCATTGGTCTATATGCCTGTTTTTGTACCAGTACCAAGCTGTTTTGATTATTGTAGCTTTATAGTAAAGTTTGAAGTCTGTTAATGTGATACGGCCTGCTTTCTTTTTTTTGCTGAGGATTGTACTGGCTATTCTTGGTCGTTTGTGTTTCCATATGAATTCCTGTATTGGTTTTTCTAGATCAGAGAAGAATGTTGCTGGTAATTTGATGGGTATTGCGTTAAACCTGTAGATTGCCTTAGGTAGGATGGATATCTTCACAATGTTGATTCTTCCAATCCATGAGCATGGGATATTTTTCCACTTGTTTGTGTCATCTTTGATGTTTTTGAGCAGTGTTTTGTAGTTTTCATTGTAAAAGGTCTTTCGTGTTTCTGGTTAGGAAGATGTGAAGGTATTTCAATTTTTTTGTGACTATTGTGAATGGAATTGAGCTTTTGATTTGGGTTTCTGTTTATTATTGTGTATATAAATGTGATTGTCTTCTGTACATTTATTTTATATCCTGAGACTTTGCCCAAGTCCTTTATCAGTGTAAGTAGGTTGCAGGAGGTATTTTTAAAACTACAATATTCTCTCCATAACACTGGTCTCATCGTTGCCCCAGAGAAGGTGCAGCAGATGGTTCCCTATGAATATCTTGCGAGAATTATATACAGACGCAAAGTCCAGATGCAGAAACTCCAAATCAGAATTGATTCTTTAACCACCTTGACTAATTTCCAAAAGTTGTTAGGTGACATTAATTGGTTGCGCCCCTCTCTTGGCATTACCACTGCGCAACTTATACTGCTATTTGATTCTATCCTCGATCTTCATGGCACTTTACCCCTGAAGCTCAGACTGCATTACAATTAGAACAGAAAGCAGTCGCTGTGCAGCAGGCCTCTCGCATCTCTGGTACTGAACCTTGGTCATTGCTAATATTGACTAAATCTTACCCACAGAAATTTTTTGGCAATAAGGACCTGTGGAATGGCACATTTGGCAGCCTCCCGATGACACACGGTTACCCCATTCTATGAGTCCATCACTCTCCTTATCACCAGAGGTCGGTGCCGAGCTCGGGAACTCTTTGTCCAGGAACCTGCTTTAATTGTCATTCCCTATACAGCCCCCATGATGTCGTGGCTCTGGGAGTCATGTTCTGCATGGCAGC
>NW_007254276.1:6805-7734 GCF_000164805.1 Carlito syrichta | reverse complement strand
AGATTGTGGGTTTGACACCAACCTGGGACAAAGGGTGAGACCTCATTTCAGTCATCGAAAATAAATCCAAAGTGTAGACAGGCGTGGTGGCACATGTCTGTTGTTCCAGCCACTCTGGGAGCAGAGGCAGGAGAATCACCTGAGCCTGGCAGATGGAGTCCGTGGTGTCCATGTGTGTGACCCTGCTTTCTGGCCTGGGTGACAGAGCAGGATTCTGACCCCAAATAATAAAAATCACCACCACCACCACCGTCACCACCCCTGTCACCCAGCATGAGAAGTCACACTCAGGGATAGGAGAGGAAAAGATACTTTCCAGCCTGTCATTTTTGGGAGGTTTCAAAGGTGGCAACCAGCACATCCAGCTCGTGATATTGGCTACAGGCACCAGAAGGCCTGCCTCCACCCTCCACATTCATGCCCCACGGTAAAGACGTGTGTGAGCTCACGGAACAGATGTCTGCGAATTAGGGCACCTGTCAGGCACAGATTGATCAAGACAGTCCAGCAGAATTGTGGACAGCACAAGTTTCTGTTGCCTGGTCTGCAACCTTCGGGCAAGGGGATGGCCTCTTCATCTCTCAGTCACTCATTCATCACTCACAAATGAGGAACTTTAACTGTGAACCTTTGTTCCCCATCATGACACACGTGGGAGGCACCATTTTTGTCGCCAGAGTCTCCGTCTGCCAGGCTGGGGCACGGCGATAGGATCGTCGCTTTGGGGTCTCCACCTTCAGGGCTCAGTCGGTCCTCCTGTCTCAGCCCCTGAGCAGCTGGGACGGCCACGTCCACCACACCTCACTCTAATTGGGGGATCTCTTGCCTAGAAGAGGTCTGGCCACCTCGCCCGGGCTAGTCTTTGACTGCTAGGCTCAGGCAGCCAGATGCCTCGGCCTCCAGTGCGAGGGGCTGACAGCCGTGAACCA
>NW_007254276.1:1647-5600 GCF_000164805.1 Carlito syrichta | reverse complement strand
CCTCTCAGCCCAGACCTACCAAACTGCTGCAAACACAGACTTTCCATTTGGTTGACATTCTGGTCTTCCGCTCTGGTCTTGAACTCTGGGCCAGAGGTGGTCATCCTAGCGAGGCCTGCCCTCATCCAAGTTTGTCTGGGTTTTGATTCGGGTCATGGTGGGGGCTTGCTATGTTGTTGAACCTCCCAGGCTATGGCCATCTTTCTATCTCGGTCTCCCCGAGTGCCAAGGAAACAGGCATGAGTCACCAGGCCGTCCCTGCTCCCCCAATGGTTTGAGAATCAAGCCCTCCATTTCCCTGAGACGGCCCTTGGTAGGGGAGAGTGGGTCCAACCTTGGGAACGAGGCAGGCAGATGGGTCGGTGCCCCGGTGGTGACATGCCCCTGCCTCATGCACTCCCCCTGGAGAGGGCTTGGTGGGACCTGCTTCCACCTGCACCAGATTCCCAGTTTGTCATAAGACAGCGGCCCTTGTGGTGGGTCCCGAGAGGGGTGGCAGGCCGGGTGCAGTGGTTCAGGCCTGTCATCATGGCGTTCTAGGAGGCCAAGGCGGGAGAATCTCCCGAGCCCGTCAGGTGGAATCTGCGGTGGCCATGAGTGTGACCCTGTGCTCTGGTGTGGGTAAAAGAGTGGGATTCTGACTCCAAATAATAATAATCACCACCACACACCACCACCTCCCCTGACATCCAGCGGGAGGAGTCATAACCAGGGATGAGAGAGGAAATGGCACTTTCCTGGCTGTCATCAGTGGGAGGTTTCAAATGTGGCCACCTGGCACGTCCGTTCGTGTCTTCAGCCACGTGTCCCAGAAGGCCTGCCTCCACCCTCCACACTCGTGCCACATGAAAAAGACTCAAGTGATCTCACGGAACAGACTGCCCCAAGTCGGGCAGCCATTGGGCATATAGCAATCAAGGCAGACTGCCAAGGCTGTGGCCAGCCAAGGTTCTGGTCAACAGTCTGCCACCTTTGGTCGGGGGGAGGGACCCTTCCTCTCCCAATCACTCCATCGTCCCACGCCCATGCAAACCTTTCTCTGGAGAGCATGGACGCCTGTGGTGACGCACGTTGGAGGCATCTTTTTTGTCACCGGAGTCTTTGTTGCCCAGTCTGGTGCATGGCAGCATGATCATAGCTTTCAGAGCCTTGACCTATGGGGTTCAGCTGGTCCTCCAGCCTTGGCCCCCAAACAGCCTGGACTCCAGGGACTAGCACACATGACTCGATTTGGGGGCCCTTTCCCTGAGACAAGTTCTGGCCACCTCACCCTAGTTAGTCGCTGATGCCGGGACTCCAGTTGGTGGGTCGAGATGGGAGAATTGCCTGAGCCTGGCAGGTGGAGTCTGCAGTGTCCATGAGCATGCCCCTGCACGCTTGCCTGTGTGAGAGAGTGGGACTCTGACTCAGAATAATAATCCAACCACCACCACTACCAAAACCACAGGCCATGTTCCGGGCCTCAGCCTGGCATTCCGGCCCTTGAGAGGCCAAGGTAAGAGGACAGCCTGAGACTCCAGGATTAACACCAGCTTGGGACACGGGGCAAGACCTCATCATAGCAATCAAAAATAAGTCCAAAGATTAGCAGAGCGTGGTGGTGCAGGCTTGTGGTTCCAACCACTCGGGGGTTTGAGGTGGGAGAATTGCCTGAACCTGGCATGTGGAGTCCTTGGTGGCCGTGATTATGCCCCCACTCTCCAGCCTGGGTGACAGACCAGGATTCGGACCCCAAATAAATATAATCCTGATCACCACTACCACCACCACTGCCACACAGCAAGAGGAGTCACCCTCAGGTATGGGAGAAGAAAAGACACTTTCCAGCCAGTCATTCATGGGAGGTTTCAAAGGTGGCCACCGGGCATGTGCATCCGGCACATTCAGCCACGTGCCCCAGGAGTCCTGCCTCCACCCTCCACACTCATGACCCATGGCAAAGATGCATGTGAGCTCACAAAACAGACAGCCCCAAGATAGGGTGGCCATCAAGCACAGAGAAATCAAGTTAGACAGCAACACCAAGTCCATCCCAGGTTCCAGTCACCCAGTATGCCACCTTCGGGCAGGGGTGGGAGCCTTCCTCTCCTGATAAGTCCATGGTCCCCCACCCATGCAAATCCTTCCATGTGGAGTCATGGATGCATATCATGATGCACATGTAGGCATCTTTTTTGCTGCCAGAGTCTCCTTTGGCTGGGGTGAGCCAAGGCGACATGATCGTGTCTCTCAAGGCCTCAACCTGCCGTGTTTAGGTGGTCCTCCTGCCTCAGCCCCTGAGCAGCCGGGACTCTGGGGATCACTGTGCCACACTCGATTTTGGGGACCTCTCACTGAGACAAGGTATGGCTATGTCACCCGGGTTTGTCTGCGACCCCTGGTCTGAGGCAGCATCCCACCTTGGCCTCCCAGGGCACAGGGCTGATGGCTGTGAGCCAAAGTGTCTGGCCAAGACTCACACATTCTGTTGGAGGGGGCTGTGAGGCAATGTCCTGGGACAGAGACCACCGCATTCCCTGTAGCCAGGACCATGGGCACCACCATGCACAACTCCAGTGTTTGTGTTCTGGGAAGCAACGTGGTCTTGCTACGTGGCCCAGGCTGTTTACGAACTCCTGGGCTTCAGCAGTTCCCTGCCTCGGCCTCCCAAAGCCACAGCCTGATTGTCTAACAATCCACCTTTTTTCACAAACTCTAGTCCTAAGGCTGCGGCCTCCTACCCAACTGATCTCTGTCTGTTCTCGATGAGCCCAACCCCATACATAAATGGAAGGTCTTTTTTTCTTTTTTTCAATTATTTCTTTGAGTTCGAGTCTAACTCAGTCGTCCAGGCTGGAAGGTGGTGGCTCACTCCCGGCCACTGCAGTCTCGGCTTGCTGGGCTCTGGTGAGCCTTTCCCTGGCATTCTGGGGAGCCGGTATGACAGGTACACACCCACACACCCAGCTGAATTGTGATGGAGGGTAGAGATGAGGTTTTACTGAGGTGCCAGTGTGGGTCTAGGCCCGTGGGGTCAGGCTGTTGGTTGGCTTCAGCCAACCAAAATGTTGGGATGACGAGGCTGAGCCCAAAGCCTGGCTACTATCTTTCATCAAAAATGAAACAGAAGGCCCCAGCACCACGACCCATGCCTGGAATACCAGCAATCTGGGAGTCCGAGGTGGGAGGCTGGCTGGAACCCGGAAGCCAAGACCAGCCTGGGCCATGAAAGGAGACCTTGTCTCTGTACCCATCCAAACAGGGGCTCTGGGGTATAGGTGCCTGTTGTCCTGGGCACTATGGAGACTGCGGCTAGAGGTTTGCTGAGGTCCGTGATTTCAAGGCTGGCAGAAAACAAAGGTCATGTCCCCTTGCCCTGACCTGGGCCACTGAGCCAGACTCTGTCTCCAAAAACATCAGAATCATGCAAAGATTCTCAACTGCGTGTGGTGTGTTCACAGGGTGACTGGCTTTGGAACCAGGAGCACTGGGATTACGGGGGAAGAAATGTTCCTGGTGAGTGATATGTCCCTGTCCATTCTTGGTGGAAGGCCCTAATTGCTGAGTCAGATGATCGGCCTGCCTGGGGCACATTTCTCACCTCCAAGAGGAGAGCCAGTAGGAACCTGGCCAGGGAGACTCGGGAATTCGGGCACCAAAGTGGAAGCAGCAATTGTGGAGGATTAGGTCTGGAAGGTGCCGAGCTTTGGGGATGCTCACATGTGGAGGGGCAGGGGGTTGGACTGAGGGCAGAAGGTTTACAGGAGAATGGATTTCTTTCTTTCTTTCTTTCTTTCTTTCTTTCTTTCTTTCTTTCTTTCTTTCTTTCTTTCTTTCTTTCTTTCTCTTGCTTGCTTGCTTGCTTTCTTTCTTTCTTTCTTTCTCTTGCTTGCTTGCTTGCTTTTCTTTCTTTGCTAGGTTGCCCAGGCTGCTCTCAAACCACCCAACTCCAGCCATCCTCTCAGACTGAGCCT
>NW_007254276.1:0-1291 GCF_000164805.1 Carlito syrichta | reverse complement strand
CCTTGGTAGGAGCAAGGGGGACCATCCCGGGAAATGAGGTGGGCAGAGGGGTCGGTGCCCTGGTGAAGACACAGCCCTGCACCAGGTGATACCCCTGGGGAGGAATCGGTGGGAGACTCCGGCCGCCACCTCCGGGGTACCGGGTGGTCGGATGGGAGCAGGTCTCACAGTGGGGCCTGAAAGGAGTGTGCAGGCTGGTTGCAGGGGCTCACGACTGTCATTTCTGCACTCTGGGAGGCTGAGGTGAGAGGATAGCCTGAGTCCCCGGGTTCGAGACTGGCCCGGGCACCTTGGGGAGACCTCATCTCAACAAGAAGCCTATAAAATGAGCCTTCGTGGTGGCACACACCTGTCGTTCCAGCCACTTGGGAAGCTGCAGCAGGATTGCTGGATCCAAGTCAGTGGAGGCTGTGGTGACCAAGAGCAGGCCCCTGCTCTCCAGCCTTGGTGACAGAGCAGGATTCTGACTCCAAATAATAATAATCACCACCAACGCCACCACCACCACCCCTGCCACTCAGTGTGAGGATTCATCCTCAGGGATGGGAGAGGAAAAGGACTATCCCACCTGTTGTTCCTGGGAGGTATCAAAGGTCTTCGCTGGTCATATCCATTCCATGCTTTCAGCACCGTGTCCCAGAAGGCCTGCCTCCACCCTCCACAGTCTTGTCCCATGGTAAAGACACGTGTGAGCTCATGGAGCATAGTGCCCCAAGTTAGAGGGGCCGTTGGGCACAGAGCGATCAAAGCAGTCTGGCAACGCCATGGCCTGTCCATATTCCGGTCACCTGGTCTGACATTTTCGGACTGGGGTGGTCCCCTTCCTCTTCCTATCACTCCATCGTCACCCGCCCATGCAGATCTGTCCCTGGGGAGCCGTGGACACCTGTTGTGGAACACAAGGGAGGTATCTCTTTTGTAGCTGTAGTCTCTATTGCACTATCCAGGGCAAGGCAGCATGATTGTGGCTCCCAGGACCTCGACCTCTGGGTCTCAGGCAGTCCTCCTGACTTGGCCCCTGAGCAGCTGGGAGTCCAGGGGCCACAACGCCTGATTCAATTTTGGAGACGTCTCACTGAGATGACGACTTTCCCCGTCACCCAGGCTGGTCTCCGATTCCTGGCCTCAAGCTGCCTCCTGCCTCAGCCTTCTAGGGCACGGGTCTGATGGCCTTTAACAATGGTGCCCGTCCAGGTCTCGCATGTTCTGTCAGTGGGGGTGATGCAAAAAAATGCCCCGGGATGAAGGCCACCGCATCCCGTGTAACAGGGACCGCGGTCGCTACACATGC
>NW_007254275.1:2273-4059 GCF_000164805.1 Carlito syrichta | reverse complement strand
GACTTAACTAGCTAGCTAGCTGACATATCTAGCTGACTTAACTAGCTAGCATCCTAGCATACCAGCTGACTTAACTAGCTGAAATAACTAGTGAGCCAGTTGGCTACCCATATGACGTAAATAGCTTTTTAACTAGCTAGCCATCTGGCTAGACAACTGAAATATCGTTCTGACTTTACCCAACCAGCTGGTTATCCAACTGACTAAAGTAGCTGACTTAACTAGCTGGTCAGCTGTATAGCCACCTGATTTATTTACCTAACAACCTAGCTAGTCAGCTGACTTAATTAGCTTATTTAATGATGTATCCAACTGACTCACTATCTACCTAGCTATCTAGCTATCTACCTAGCTAGAGAGCTTGATAGCCAGTTGACTTAACTAGCTGAAATAACTAGATAGCCTAAAGGCTAGACAGCTTACTTATATAGCTACCTACCTCCATAGACCACTGGCTTGCCAGCTGACTTAACAAATAACTACCTAGCTAAGCTGCTGGCCAGCGAACTGACTAGGGGACAGCTAGCTAGCCAGCTTGGTAGACAGCTATATTAAATAGATAGATAACATGATAGGAAGGTGGCTAGCCAGCTGACTTAACTGACTATCTTAACTAGCTAGGCAGCTGACTTAACTAGCTGACTTAACTAGTTAGCTACCTAGCTAGCCAGCTGACTTAACTAGATAACTTAACTAGCTAGCCACTTAGTTAGAAAACTGGATGGCCAGTTGACTTAACTAGCTGATTTAACCAGCTAGCCAGCTGGCTAGCCAGCTGACTTAACTGGCTGACTTAACTAGCTAGCCAGATGGCTGGCCAGCTGAATTAACTTGCTTATTTTACCAGTTAGCCAGATGACTAGTCAACTGACTCAACTAGGTAGCTACCAAGCTAGCCACCAAGCTAGCCAGTTGGAATGCCTGCTGACTTAACTAGCTTGCTACCTAGATAGTCAACTTGCTAGCCAGCTGAATTAACTAGTTGGTTACACCAGCTAGCCAGCTGGCTAGCCAGCTGACTTAACTGGCTGACATAACTAGTTAGCCAGCACGCTAACCAGCTGACTTAACTAACCCTGTACCTAACTAGATAGTTGGCTAGCCAGCTGATTTAACTGGCTGACTTAAATAGTTTGCCAGCTGTCTAGCCAACTGACTTAACTAGCTCACCAAATAGCTAACCAACTGGCTACCCAGCTGACAACTAGCAGACGTAAATAGCTGGCCTGCTTGCTAGTCAGCTGAATTAACAATCTTGCTATATAGCTAGCCAGGTGAATAGCCAGCTGATTTAACTAGTTGACAAGTAGCTAGCCAGCTATCTAGCCAGCTCACTTAATTAGCATGCTACCTAGGTAGCCAGCTGGGCAGCAGGCTAGACAGCTGATTTAGGAATCTAGCTACCTAGCTAGCCAGCTGTCTTGCCAGCTGCCTTAACTAGGTGACTTAACATGCTAGCCAGCTGATTAGCAGGCTGACTTAACTGACTAGCTACCTAGCTAGCCAGCTGGATAACCAGCTGACAACTAGCTACCTACCTGTGTAGCCTGCTGGCTTGCTAGCTGACTTACTTACCCAGCTACCTAGCTAACCAGCTGGCTAGTGAGCTGACTTAACCAAGTTACTTAACTAGCTTGCTCACTGTCTAGTCAGCTGACTTAAATAGCTATCTACCCAGCTAGTCTACTGGTTATCCAGCTGACTAAACTCGCTGACTTAACTAGCTAGCAGCTGACTTAACTAGATGACTTACACCAGATACCTACCTAGTTTTCCAGCTGGCTTA
>NW_007254275.1:0-1565 GCF_000164805.1 Carlito syrichta | reverse complement strand
TAACTACCTTGCAAGTTTGTTAGCCCGTTTTTTATTTAGCTGAATTAAACTGCTAACCAGCTAAGTAGCCAACTGACTTAACTACCTCGCTACAAAGCTAGTCAGCTGGGTAGCCAGCAGACTTAACTAGCTAATTTAACTTGTTAGATACCTAGATAACCAGCTGAATTGAATAGCTAGCTAACTAGCTAGCTACCTAGCTATCCAGCTGACTTAAATTGTTAGCTAACTATCTAGATACCTAGCTAACAAATTGACTTAACAGTTTGCTGCTTAGCTAGCTAGCTGACTTAACCAGCTAGCTAACTAGTTAGCTTACTCATTATATAACGTGCTAGCTAGGTGACTTAATTATCTGACTTAACTCGTTACCTAATGAGCTAGCTAGCTGACACAACCAATTGACTTAACTTGTAAGCTAACTAGCTAGCTAGCTGACACATCCAGCCGACTTAACTCATTAGCTAACTAGCTAGCTATCCTACTCAAGCAGCTGAGCTAACCCACTTGCTAACTAGCTAGCCAACTGACTCAACCAGCTCATTTAACTTATTTGTTAACTAGCTAACAACCTGACTCAACCTGCTGACTTAATCTGTTAGCTCACTAGCTAGCTAGCTGTCTTAATCAGCTGACTAATTTAAAAAGCTGACTTAACTAGCTGATTTAGGTAGCTGACTTAACTATTTAGATAGCTGACTTAACTGACTGACTTAACTAGTTAGCTAGCTGACTTAACTACCTAAATTAAATAGTTAGCTAACTATTTAACCAGCTGAATAACTAGCTGATTTAATAACTAACTAACTAGTTAGGTAGCAGACTTAAGTAGCTGACTTAAATACTTAGCTATCTAATTATCTAGCTGACTTATCTAGCTAGCTAGTTAGCTAGCTGACTTAACGAGTTGGTGAACAAGTTAGCTACTTGTTTTAACTCGTTAGTAAATGAGTTAACTAGCTGTCTTAACTAGTTAATTAATGAGTTAGCAAGGAGATTTAAATTTTTGGCTGAGTAGGCGGACTACTTAGCTGGTTTAACACATTGGCTGACTACTCGGCTGACTTGTTAGCTGGCTTAACAAGTTGGCCGAATAGTCGGCCGACCAGTTAGCTGACCTAAATTGTTGGCCGACTAGTTAGCTGAGCTAATTTGTCAGCTTACAAGTTGGTCGACTAGTCGGTCGATTGGTTAGCTGACTTATCTCGTTTGCCGGCTAGTCGGCAGACCGGTTAGCTGACTTAACTTGTCAGTCAGCGAGTGAGCCTACAGGTGTGTTGACTTATTTAGTTGGCCTGCGAGTGAGCCGACTGGTCAGCTGACTTATCTAGCTGCCGGTGAGTGAGCTAACTGGTCAGCCGAATTTAGTCGGCTGGCGAGTGAACTGAATGGTCAGAAGAATTTACAAGTTGGCCAGAGAGTGAGCTGACCAGTGAGCCGACTTAACTAATTGGCCAGCGATAGAGCTGATGGGTGTGCTGCCTTAACTATGCTGTCGGTGAATAAGCCCACTGGTGAGCTGACTTAACTAGTCAACTGGCGAGCAAGGTGACTAGTTAGCTGTC